>NC_048298.1:13050035-13080538 GCF_013100865.1 Trachemys scripta elegans | reverse complement strand
GGGGGGGGGGGGGGGGCGGGGCGGGGCGGCGGGGGGGGGCCCCGGGCGCAGCTGGGGGGGGGGGGGCGGCGCGGCGCTCGGCTGGTGGGCTCGGGGGGCAGCGCTTTTTTTTGCTGCTTGGGGCAGCAAAAAAAGCTAGAGTTGGCCCTGCTACACATTTACCCTAATTGCGAGTTTAACTAGGGTTACCATGTGTCAGGATTTTCCCGGACATGTCCGGCTTTTTGGTCCTCAAATTCCCGTCCGGGAGGAATTTCCAAAAAGCTGGACATGTCCGGGAAAATAGGGAGGCATGGTAAGGGGACCGCCTCCTCCCCGGGCTCCAACTTTCCCTGCTCCCGCCGCTCTCCACCACGCACTGGGGCCGAAGCAACTTCCCCAGCGCAGCGGCAGCCGGAGCCTGGGGAGGAAGCGGCTGCGCGCTCGGATGCCGCCCGCCGCCTCTGTGCCCCTTCAGATCGGAGGAGTTGTTAGTTTTGCTGCAGCCACTTGCACTCGGGCAAAAGATGCTCGGGGGAACCCGCATGTGAGTGGCGTGGCTGCAGCAAAACTAACAACTCCCCGATCTGCAGGGGCAAAGAGGTGGCGGGCGGCATCCGAGCACGCAGCCACCTCCTCCCTGGGCTCTAACTTTCCCGGCTCCCGCCGCTCTCCACTGCGGCGGGGGCCGAAGCAACTTCCCCAGCGCAGCAGCAGCCGGGGGACGGGAGGGAGGAGGGGGTGGAGTTGGGGCGGGGATTTTGTGGAAGGGGTGGAGTTGGGGTGGTGCCAGGGAAGGGGCGGAGTTGGGGCGGGGGCGGGGCCCCGTGGAGTGCCCTCTTTTTGCAGTATTGAAATATGGTAACCCTAGTTTAACTTTAAAAAGCGAGTATAAGTTCTCTTTAAGGAATAGCCCTTCCCATCAGTATTTTGTCCACCTGTTGGGCCTAGTTTCCGACACACCAATTTCATTTCACTAATTTCCGGTTCCACACTTTTCTTGTTTACCGGGCACGAACTTAACACAGTGCTGGAGTTCTATGGTTGGACTAATTCAGTCTGTCTTTGTATCTTTTCCCACCAACATTTGTTGCGACATCTGATGACCTTTCACCTACTTTTTTACTGTTGCGATTACAATTAGGGTACATTTGTAGCCCCTATTATCAGAACAGATCCAAATGGGCACAGTGCGAAACAGAGTGACAACCATGATAACCCTAGAAAACCTCGGATTCATTACAATATATTATGGTATTCCATGTCAATCATGTAATGCACTACAATTTACCACGGTGCTTTGGGTCATTCGTGTAGCTTATGCTAATAGCTTCTTAAAGTGTTTTCATCTTCTGCTGCATGGATGATGTAATGATACTGACACACACGTTAAAAGCCCTTGTTAATCACCGGTTCAGTCAAGCTTGAGTCTATTGCTGCCAAGTCCCCATTCTCTTCTAGACTCTCACACAGCCTGATGTGGGTAACATGATGTTCAAGCAGCTGAACAAATGTTATTGAAGCCCCTGACGAAGCCCCGTGGAAATGTAGGAGAGCCTGAGATAGGCTAGAGTGTGCAAGTGCAAGATTTGTGCCATTGCTGTTGGAATGAGCCCAGATTGACAGGGTTGGCAGTAGAAAGACTGTCTGATGGCAGCAGAGACAAGCATGCCAATTGAGAGGAAAGCATGGTCATTCCAAAATGTTAGCCTTCTCTTCAAACCTTTAAAAGGGGAGGAATATCTCAGTGGTTTGAGCATTTGAGCATTGGCCTGCTAAACCCAGGGTTGTGAGTTCAATCCTTGAGGGGGCCATTTAGGGATCTGGGACAAAAATCTGTATGGGGATTGGTCCTGCTTTGAGCAGGGGGTTGGACTAGATGACCTCCTGAGGTCCCTTCCAACCCCGATATTCTATGATTCTATGACTGCTGGAGAACATTTCCAAAAAACATGCCTAGTATTATTTTAAAATGCTGATCTGCTTGCCCCCAAATCTGATTTGATTATAGCCAGACACACACACACTGAAATATTCTTTCCTTTTTCGTCCCATTGGAAAACAATGTCATCAGTATGAATAATTCTCTTTTAAACTAATAGAAGGTGGGTGATTTCATCATTCACATTAGAAATGAGTCCCAAACCCTGGAATCTAAACCTCTCTTAACCTTTGGGGAGGTCTGAAATTATAAACCCAGATCTGAGTCCAATTTTTGCAACCAATCTCTAGTGCCCAAGGAGCAATTAACAGTTTTTGTCTTAGCATAGCCACGCAAACGGTAGCACGTGTCAGAGGCATGTGTGTAGCCATCATGGCATTTTTAAACAAATGTTCCTCCACAATTTGTAAAGTTATTACCTATACAGGATTTTTCATCCCGGGGAGAGGGATAGCTCAGTGGTTTGAGCATTGGCCTGCTAAACCCAGGGTTGTGAGTTCAATCCTTGAGGGGGCCACTTGGGGATCTGGAGCAAAATCAGTACTTGGTCCTGCTAGTGAAGGCAGGGGGCTGGACTCTATGACCTTTCAAGGTCCCTTCCAGTTCTAGGAGATGGGATATCTCCATTAATTTATCTTAGGGAATCAAAAATGCATTACACACATCAAGCCACAAGCACCCTAGTAGCATAGATAGTTCTCATTCCAATTTTACAGGTGGGTAAACTGAGGCACAACATGAAGCAACTTATCCAAGGTATCACAGTTGAACCCAAAGAATCCTGGCTCACAATCTCCTACTCTAATCACGTGACTGAACTCCCATTCATGTGCAATGTGGAATGTGAAAACAACTTTCCAGTGTAAGAACCTTTGTAATTGTTACGTTCTAGTTTTTTTCATATAGCAGCAGTTGGGCCAAAAGATCACTGTTTGCGCAATGCAGCCCATCCCATCCCTGATCCCTCAGATGACCTGGCGATGGATGAAGGTCACAGGTCTACGTTAATGTTGTTAGATCTGCAGTGCTGTTGATCAGCAGGAGCTGTTGACTTGCCTGTGAACCCTTGCAGGAGTGGAAAGGGCAGCTCTTTGGTGGCTGCGATCTTCTCTCTCTCTCTCTAAGACACCCCAGTGAGTAGTTTGGGGCACTCACTCTTCTGCTCTGGGGGCTCTCCTGTGTGGGCCACACAAGGGTGCTGGAACAATTTGTATAGTGGAGGTGCTGAGAGACATTGAACCAAACTGTGAACCCTGCATATAATGGAAACAACTTTATGCCAGGGGGTGCAGCAGCACCCCTAGTTCCAGCTCCTCTGGGTGCTGCAGGGTTCCATCTTGCACCCCACTCTTGGGCAATGTGTACATGCAGGTACTGAGAGAGTGCAGTGCTTTCTGTATGCTGGGGACACCCCGTCGACACCTACATCAGTCTCATCTGATCCAGCCAGTGCTCTTCAGTGGCTTACCGAGCATTTGGTACAGACTGAGGTATAGAGGACTAAAGCTCAATGTGGCTAAGGCTAAGGCGATATATAAAACCGAGACTGTTTTCGCCCTCCCGCCATTTACATCTGGGCCGAAAGCTATGGTTGCTTCTCTCAGGCTACATCTGCCCTACAAGATAGGGGTGTAATTCCCAGCTCACTTACTCAGACCTGTGCTAGCTCGAGGAGAACTAGTGCAAGTATAACTAGTAGCGTAGCCGCAACAGCCTGGCTTAGCCAGGGGGAGTACATACCCAGGGGAGTTATACCAGGCGGAGTACCTGCCCCCTGCTGCTTCTCGTGCTACCATGGCTACACTTTATGACATGTGCTAGCTCTCATCGCACTGGTGCGAGTATGTATATGCGAGCTGGGAATTGCATCTGTTGCTCTTCGTGTAGATGTAGCATCCGATAATGAATCTGCGACTGGGATCCCTGTGTCCCACCAAGATGAGACCACTGCAAAGCACTCCACACTTCAAATCCACTTAGAAAACAAAGCCGGTGTAGATGGTGGCAACCCACTTATTCAATGATACCACAGCGCCCTGTGAGCTGCACTGTCCACTCGCCAGTTTCTGAATGGCATTTCAGGTGTTGGCTTTGACTTGTGGAGTGCTAAATAGCTTGGGACCTGTTTGGAGATCACCTGTTTCCTTAAGCCATATTGCTACAGCTGTGGTTAGCACAGGTGCTTCCTCAGTATAAAGGGAGACTTAGTTCATGGAAGGGCCCCCCAGCATTGAATTCATCCTCCCCCCTTCCAAAATATCCAAATCTGTGGCAAAGTCCATCCCTTTTCCTAGCTTTAGGGATGGAATGGGCATGAAGGGTTGGTAGTTGCAGCTCGTGGGGTTTCAGGTGGTTATTTTCTGCATTTTTAGCTAGGTTTATACTCATTTGTGATGGTTTTCTCATATGTCAAAAGAGCCCTGAGAGGTAACTTTTTAATGGGTCATATAAAGCAAAATAAATATATTCCTGCTTTCTGACTACCTTCAAGAGCACTGTTTACTGAATCTGATATACCTGATTAATTTTCTCTATTTTGTTTTGAAAATTACATTCAGAAGAAGAAGAGAAAATTATGTTCATATCCCTTTACTCATTAACTGAAGAGGCATAAATGTATTATTTGTCATAGATTCTTTCTCAATTGTTTTTTTTAATGTCTAATTTTGGTACACTGAATCATGCTACACAAATATATCTGAACTATTTCTATTTGCTATCTATTTACCATTGTTTGGAAGTAACACGACTCACTAAAATGACAAATACTTTGTTTGTTTTTAAAAAAAAGAGGTGGCGCTTGGATGAAAACCTCTCTCTGTCTCTCTCTCTCTCACACACACACACACACATGCACACACATAAACCTATATTGCATGCTTTCTTAGCAACTAGAGTTTAAGACTCTAACTGGAGCCAGTTTTATTTACAGACATTTTTTACACGTTTAAACATTGCTGCTTTAATTGCTTTTTATTATTAAAGAGAAACATAAAAACATTAAATATTTTTGATTACTGTTTTGTTTTCAAAAACACAAGAACTGGGAGTACACATTTAAGTGCAGTCATTAAAGTGGAATGCCTTTTGAGGCAGAATTCTATGAATGCACTCTGGCTTATAAAAAATGTATAAGATGATAGTGCTGAAAAAGGCTCTGAGGCGTGACATGGTCTATCATGTTGTGCATGCATGAGTTAGCTTTTACAAGATCAGAACTAAGGAGCTAAGATAAATGCCATTCATTGTGAGCCTAAAGCTCTAGAAGTTCAGTATCACATTGCTTGGGGTCAGTACTAGAGTGACTCAAAAGGTACATTCTCTAGAGGGTCATAAATTTTTGAACTGCTCAACAAACATGTCCACTCTTGATTCTTTATCACATGAAACTTCAGATCCAACAGACAACCGGCCATTTTCTGGTTTCCCCTACTCAAACAGCACAAATCACGTTAGATTCAATTTGTTCTCCATAATGTTATAAAAAAAGGTCAGCAGTGTTTTTGTTTCTGGAATTTAAAAGTCAAATATCACTGAATCAAAAAAGAAATAGTTTCACAATGGGTGTAAAAGGGAACAATTTGGGCAAAGGCTGAGCCACTTACTGTCAAAGAAAATTACATACTATTTACTATTTTGACATTCAGGAGCGTGTTCGTCACATTATTAGAGTTTGGAGGTCCTCAAGAGACAATTCAAATTAACATTAAACTAGATGGATTTTCTTTGATGAAATAATGATAAATAACAACACAGATGACTTCGGTTGTTTGCAAAATAACTTATTTGTAGTTAGCTGTCCATATTGTTCTGAAACTATCTCAAGGCACAGGACAAACAATCTTTGAATCCTAGATGGTTTACACCTTGTCTCTCTTATATGGATAACAAAAACATTTATTATTCTTGGTTACATTCTACCCATCAAGTTCAATATACCCAAATATATTCTATTCAATACCAGGAAAATGTGCATTTAAATTTGTTTACTAAATTATTATTTTACTGACTCCAAGTAACAAAACATTCAGATTGACAATAGAAACAATTCAGCCATACCCCCACAAATGCATTTTCATCACATCTCTTTCTGTGTTTTGCCTTCTAAGCCGATTGTTCTTCTTTTGCACCAACGTGAAGTGTCAGCTGTGACTTTCTGAGTAGCTTTGAGTAATGGGATCAGCTAATGTTCTGTACATGAAGAAATTCCATATCATTCTCTTCTCTAAAAATACCGCTGGCTGCCACTAGAGCCAGTCAACAGTGATGAATAGCTAACGGGACAAGCAGGTCTCTAAATTTACTTCATATCTGACAGCACTTCAGCAGATATGGGTAAAGGATCCCACGAATTCTAAAACACTCCTTACATACTACAAGGCACTTTCTTGCCTCATGAATGTATTCACACAGTATGGGATTCTTAATGATCTAGTTTTTTTTCCTTCCCCATTAAACCAAGCAGATTACACATTAAAAGGCTGTTAGTAAATTCTGAAACATGTTACTAATTCAAACAAAAAGGCACATTTGGGTCTTAAAATGTGCCCCCAACCTTCCCTCCAAAAAGTCCCCTTAAAAAAAAAAAAAAAGCTATACCTCAGAAGGTTTCAGTTCAAGGCATTTGCCTCAAGAGTCAAAAATGTTCACGTCTTATGAATATATACAGTGAATTATCAATATTTTAACTGGTTCACTAATTTAATATGTGACTGTGTCTGTCCCTGCTATATAGTATTACAGAACTTTATTTCCTGATGGTCATTTGATGACTTTATGCCAATATATTTGTGCATTTTTAATAAGGTCCCATTTTTGATTGAAAGGAAAAGGAGAATTTTATTGAAATGAGGGGTATTTACTGCACATCTACCGATCTCCGTATTGGCAATTATATCATAACTGCTTGTAAATTCTAAAAAGGGAGTGGGGAGATACGAGATAATTAAGTCATATAAACACTACCCAAATTGCATTTGCTTTGAGTTTTGTTTTGCACAATCTCAGTTTAATTGAATCATCTGTAATTCTTCTCACTTATATTTTCAGCCTGGAGGAAACTACAGAAGACATTATGAATGAAGGTCTGGTTGGCAAATTTCTTGAGAGCACATATTCCAAATATCTATTGGATTTGCCATAAAAAAAGAGCAGAAGAGAATGTGGAAAAAAGGCCTCTGGCAAATTGATGTCTGTCAGCCAGTGAACCTTGATTTCACTATTAATGTGTCTTGGTTCACTGCATGCAGGCTTTCAGTAAGCATCAGCCATGCTTCAAACACACACACACGTGCGTATACACACATACTAGTCGATTCCAGTCAAGCCAGGCTGTCATATTCGATGAATCACTCCAACAATGGATTGGGCAGAGTACTCTCCTAACTCAATTAGTGATGCAATTTTCAGTAATAATTGATTTGAGTAACATTTACTTCTTAGCTTCATAAGAGACACTTTTCACAAATGTAACTGGCTATGTTTAAGGACCAAACCAATTAGCTATCTGCAAAATGTAATATTTCCTGCATTAATATTATAGAAATTAGAGATGAAAAATGTGTACCCAGTACTGGCACCTAATCCATATCTATTCTGGTGCAGGATTGTGAATTTAACATTTTTATCTATGATCTGGAAGAAAACATAAAATCATCACTGATAAAGTTTGTAAATGACACACAAAATGGGGGAGTGAGAAATAATGAAGCCAGGTCATTAGAGAGAGATCTGATAATCTGGGCGCAAGAAAACAGCATGTGTTGTAATAAAGCTAAATGTAACTGTACACATCTAGAAACAAAGAATGTAGGCTATACTCACAGGATGGGTGACTCTATCCTGGGATGCAGTGACTGAAAAAGATTTGAGGGTCATGGTGGATAATCAGCCGAACATGAGCACCCAGTGCAATGCTACGGTCCAGAGGGCTAATGAGATCTTTGGCTATAAACAAGGGAATCTCGAGTAGGAGTAGAGAGAGATTAATTTTGCCGTTCTATTTGGCATGGTGTGACTGCTGCTGGAATAGAGCGTCCAGCTATGATGTTCCCAATTCAGGAAGGATGTTGATATATAGGGAAAGGTTCAGAGTAGAGCCACAAAAAAGAAAGACTGAAGGATTAGAAAACACATCAAATAGCTCAATCTATTTAGTTTAACAAAGAGAAGGTTAACAGGTGACTTGATTACAGGCTATAAATACCTACACCTGGAACAAATATTTCATAATGGGCTCTTCAATCTAGCAGAGAAAGGTAGAATACGATCCAGTGGCTCAAAGTTTTCTCTCTCCCCCTTTGCTGTGTACATCCTTCAAATATTGTATCTAGCTTTCATACCGATATGGCTCCCATCAATGCAGTATTTGAGCAACACACAATTGTGAATGTATTTATGCTGATGCCAGCCCTGTGAGGTATGTAAATTCTATTATCCACATTCACAGATGGGGAACTGAGGCACAGGAAGATTAAGTGATTTACCCAAAAATCACACAAGAAGTCTGTGGCAAAGCAGGAAATTGAACCCGAGTTCCTGCTTGCACCCTAACCACTGGACCATCTCTCTGCATCTCCCTCAGTTATGACTCTGCTAAAATGTACATATTTAGAATTTCATCTGTCTCTTTTCTCTCTATTCTGAAGACAGGCAGAGACAGAAACCTAGATCATACAAAGCACCTGCCCCTTCTTCCCCTCAAAAGCAAATCCCAAAGCCCTTAACATATTTGTAAAAGTAAAGACTTTCAAAATTTAAAGATTTGTATGACGATTTGGCATATAGTTTGTTTACTTCAGTGTGCTTTCTACTCAGTGCCAAAGTTTGCTCTCATGTACACCAGCATAAATCTGGAGTGACTCCACAGATTTCAGAGGAGTTGCTCCAGAGTCACACAGGTGTAAATGAGAGAGGCTAATTTACCAGCACAGAGACCGGAGTGCTCACATCACAAATAGCTTTTGAGGCAAAGAGAAGTTTTTACTTCAGTGAAACGAGTAATGTTCAGGTCATTGTAGGGCACAGCGCCAGAGACTAGTGGATAAGCCTTTTTGCCAGCGGGATGTACCTAATCAGAATTGTTTAGCAAAGAGAGAAGAAGAAGGTCCATTGCTTTAAGTGCAGATTCAACTTTGGCCTCTGCTCCCATCTGTTGATCTAGAACAACCTGATGAGAGAACCGATGGTGAACAGAACACGGAGTGAAGTCTAGAAACCTGTTAGGCAAAGCATGTATCAAATGGAGAGCAGCATTTGTCAAATGGCTGTAATAAAGTGTTACTGGAGCTCCTGGAATGGAATTTCATATGTGCTCAGCACACATAACTGGGGCCAGATTTTCAGAAGTGCTCAGCACCCAAAGGCTTCCAATGAGAACAATGGGAGTGACTGGGTGCTGAACACTTTTCAATATTGTTCCACTCACTTAGGGCTTGACTACATTACACGCTGGATCGAAGGGCAGCGATTGATCCAGCGGTGGTCGATTTATCGCATCTACTCCACCAGGGCGAGTGGCACAGGCGGAGTCAACAGGAGAGTGTCAGCTGTTGACTTACAGCAGTGAAGACACCGCAGTAAGTAGATCTAAGTACGTCAACTTCAGCTACATTATTCACATAGCTTAAGTTGCGTATCTTAGAGCGATCCCCCCCAGTGTAGACCAGGCCTTAGGATCTGTGCCAAACCCTTCTGTTAATCTGATTGCTTGTGTCCAGCTGCCTAACCCTTATAGAAAGCAATAGTTTGACACCCGGTTAGTAACCAAAGGAGACCCCCAAGCTGTAAGGTATACCTGCCCCTTTGTGATGTAACATAGTAATGCATTATAAGCACCTCTGGGGTCGATTTGCACAGCTATCCCAAACGACCTAAAAACAATAGTAAAATGCCTGCCTCTCTCATAGATAAGTGCCCAGATTTAGGAGAGATTTCCCCCAAGTTACTGCACTCGGAAATATCCAGTCACAAATATTGATTTTTCTTTTCACGAACTAGCAAAATTTCCAAACACGGCACCGCCAACACTCTTGATCAGATGCACACGGCAGGTAAATGAGCTCTATGCAGGGAACCGCCACTGACGAGAACGAGAGTGGCATGTGTGGAGTGGCTGCAGAATAGGGCATTAAGTTAGGTCTACTGCAGTCAAAAAGAACAAAGGCTTTTTTGCCTCACTCTACTACACATTCCTAATATGACTAGATGTATTAAAGTCATTTCAGTCATTTGAAATCACGACCCTGCTAATTCGAGGCCATGTTGCTCCGTTAGTAACACTGAGAACACTCCAATCTTAAACAAGTGCTGATGTACTCTTCGACAATAGCAAATACATGAGCATTTTATTTAGCTTAATGATTTGTACAGCGCCTATGGCTGTAGCAGTGAACGCATCTGATCTTTAGGGATGCTTTAGCCATGGCTCCCGCTGACTCTGAAACCAGTGCTCAGCACCTCATAAAATCAGGACCGAAGCACTTGTTTACAGACTTCCTAATCGCAATAGACATTTACAAGGCACATGCTGAAAGTGCTGTAAAATCATTAGCTAAATGACAAATGTTCACTCATCAAATGGCATTTAAATTACATATAAACGATCAAAGGAAACAAAATCTCAGGAAGAGATAAGATCGTGAGGGACATGGAAATAGCTCTCAATCCCTCCAAAAGGATGAATGGCTTACTCCTCTTGTGGGAACATTAAATGAAGAATTGAGGTTTGAAACAGAACAGTAAAATGGCGAAGATGAGGCAGATACCCGGCACCACGTAGCTAGAATGTCAAAACTACACAACGGAATGTAAAAGGGATGCTAGCCTGTAACTGGCTAAGTTAACATTTGCTTTTTCAGTGGGCTAAAGACAACACGGATATGGACTCCTAATGCTCTTAAATTGTCATTACATTAAAGCTAGTAGTAGGGAACGGGCTTAGTTTGATCACATCTTTGTAAGCTGCTAACGAAGTGTGTTGTAACTCCATCTTTGGGTGGTTTCATTTGTCAGTAAAAGTTATATTTAGAACAAATACTATGATAGGGGATAGGAATTAAACAAGTTAAGCCGAAGAGATACATCTTGCATCAGAACCTGGTAATGCAACACCCATACCAGTAAATTACAGTGACATGTCAAGGAGAGCATATCCCAAAGATGAAGTCCCTCAGCCAGCTGAGGAAGCTTTTCTGGCTCCAGGAACCGACAACAGGTGCTCCTTAGGGAATCTGAAATATCTATCTAGGATTACTGGGTTCTAAATCACTTATAGGCGTTTATAGGATAGCGTTTATAGGATCATTTAATCACCAACATCTTGAGTTGCCCCCGGAAAAAAGAAAAGGAGGAGTCAGATTAGGAATATAACGGATTACAAGGTTAATAGTATCTAAACATTGATCCAGGGGAGAGCTGGTGTTGAGCAACGGCCTAAACGTTGCTTGATCTATTTGGTGTGCAACCTGTCTTCCTGAAGAGAAGCACAAACAACCCTCCTCAATACCTAGCCCCTCTCTGCTGGCTTCCAATCATCCATCCAAGAATTGGGTGACTCTCACAGGTGTTTGCTCACAATCTTCTATAAATAAACAGATTCCTGATTTAACATCAAAGTCAGTGGATTTAAAAGAAAGAAAGAAAATTACAATACTGCTCATTTTCAAACCTGTTCCACCAAAATATCTTGCTGTTCATGAGGTAATTGAGAATATACAAGATGGCTTCCAAATTACAAGGCACCATTTACCCAAGATCTCAAAGAACTTTATGTGTCTTAATGAAATGAACCTAACAACCGTATTTCCCTAGCTAGCTACATGTTCTCCATTGTTATAATTCCCTCCTCCCACCAGTTATAAAAAAAGAAAACAAAACAAAAATGTTGGCGTGTCATTTTCCTCCCATTGCTGCAAAAGCTACTCTGTTTTATTTCATGTTATGTCCATGGCCATTCACTATCTTTGTGCTAAGAGTAAGGGAAGACACCATCTTGGATCCTGTTTTGGCACATTTTCACTCAATGCCATTACAAAAGTCTCTGGATGCCAACCTGACAAACCTGACTAGCCCCACAAGTAATTACCCAGGTTTCTGGGTGGGCTTTTACAGCCAGTGCTAAAGCGCGTGCTGCTGAAAGCTTCACTGCTCTGGTACCCCAACTAGCTAGATGAAAGTTAGCTTAGGCATGTCTATCCAACTGTAACCACACCCAGTGACTGCAATATAGATATACCCAGAGTCTCCTGCAATTGAGTGAACATAGCACAATTCAAGGTATAGTCTGAATGTAATTGCACAGTTACCATCAGACAACTATTCAGTGGCCTATGTGAAATGAAATAGGTAGTCTCAGTGTAGGGCTCTATAGGCAAAAGTCCTCATCATAAGACCCACTACCACTGATCAATACCTAGAGAGCCCTGAAATTGTATGGGCTGTGGAAAATGAAGAGAAACCCTCCTCTTTGTCAGGGTTGATGCACACTGATACATGGGTCTGGGGGATGTACACACTGCTGCTGCTTCCCACACTATCTCTGTTCTATAGATACGCACAGAGCTTGAGTCTCCGGAGGGATCTGTCTGAAACCTGTCACCAATGCTCAATGCACATAAAAAAAAAAAAAATTCTAAGGAAAATTGTTGAGTAGTCTCTCATTGTAAGTGACTGCATTTTAAAAAACAATGCTGATGCTGTAAGGAGCAGCAGATGTTTTAAATTACAGCACGAAAGAATTATAACTGTATTCTGAAATTCAGAGCTCCTAGAAATATAAAAGTACTTTGGGAATAGGTGGACACAAGTGAAATATCCTGGTTGGCAGGTAACTATGGCATATTTATTATTTCATTAGCAATAAGGGATGCAGCGGCAGACAGCACTGTAGGATATAGATCTTTATCATGTATGCTGAGTATCCAGCATTGCATGTTCATGTGCTGAAGTTTTATGTGCAACAGCTTAGGCCCAAGCTTGAATTCCTACACCCCGACGGCCACACCAAACTAAATCCCCCTTGAAACCTGACACGGTTTCTGCAGTTCCACTCTTTATAGTATACCTATGTTGCCACCCATAAGTCATTCACCCATTTCTGTGCTTTCCCTGCTGTTGGCCAGGATAACATAACACACTAGGAGGAATAAACTGTTCTCTAAGCATTTCTGACCCAAACAAAACCAAAAAGCACCAGATTTACCAAAAAAAAACTTGTATTTGTAAGATTCCTAGCCCCAATCTCCAGGCAACAGGCTTTATCAAAACAGACACCCAAACTTCTGATATTTGCCTGTTACAATAGGACACGACATTCCTGTTTTAGATCTCTAATATTACTAATATTTCTAACATCTACAACTTCACTCCTATCAACTCCACCGTTCTGCTGGAAAATGAGTTATGGGTTTCCTATTACTGATTTATTCTTTAGCCAGTTTAACTGATATTATTGTTTAGTCTCGGATATACGATATTTCTCATATCTCATGCATGTGATGTATAGCTGTTGTTTACAACACAATACAGCATTTCTCACTGGAAGCTGAATCTTAGGATTTGAAGAGTCTTGGCAGATTATGGTGGGTTATCTGTTTTCTGATTGATTGGCAGAAGATTATAATGGCTTGTAGCAATATACAAGATGCAATCAAATAAACGAGGAAGACTACTAAAATTAACCCCTCAAAAGCCCTCAGCTGTTGTCCATAATTCATGAAGTATCACATGCGACATTATCTGAACACAAAGATAGTCTCAGTGTACTTTGTTGGCTGTGACAGTCGAGATCAATATTGGAGATCAAATGCCAACAGTAAAAGGGCAATGTCAGTCAGTATTTCACTGACTAAACTGCCCTTATCTGAAACTCTCATGCTTCACTGGGTGAAAATACAGCCATTGATCTTAGTGTCACAACTCAAATTCTTCATACATCAAGTAGTTTTGTTTTCTTTTCAACTGAATTTCTGGACCACTATGTTTTTTTATGATCAATATTTCTATCACTCTCACATGTACTCAATTTTTATCATATTAACCTTTAAGTACAGTTTTTTAACATATCTCTTTGGTGTAAAGTCACAATTCTTTAACTCAACATCTGTTTTACACCTGTGTCAAAGCGCTGCATGAAGTGCAGATTTCTTTCAGCAACCATCACAAAGCTACTCAATGATTAGCACATAAGTCAACCCAAAATAGTACTCTCATGGTGTCTTTCATAGTTATGGGTTGCCAAAATTTCCATTGGTCTATTTTCCCTTTCCAGGAGTTCATATCCCAGCTGTAAAAAACTGCTGTATGAATATAAGAAGTCTCAGGGTAGGAGAGAGATTTTATGAGAAAAATTAATCTGGCTGCTTTTTGTTACAGAAGACTTTAAAGAGGAGAAAGTTAAATGTATAAAAATAATCTGTGTAAATGCTCTCATTTTTCTTCTGGAAGTGGTTGGCTGCTTAATAGAACAAAGCAAGGGAAAACCTGTGCTAAGAAAATGCTCAGTGAATTGAATACAGCACAGTGGAATGGTTATGGGGGACTGGAACAATTTAGTGATTACCACAGGGGACTGGCAATCAAGAGCCCTGAGTTGTATTCCTGGCCGTACCAATGACATGCTGCATGACCTTGGGTGTGTCAGTTCAACTCTCTACATTTCAGTTTCTCCATCTATAAAATGGGGGTATTAAAGATAAGCCTCTCTTACAGAAACTAGGGCTGGAAAGGACCTCAGGTCATCTGGTCCATTGTTCCACACTGAGGCAAGATAGTCTATCCCTGACAAGTGTTTGCCTAACCTGTTCTTGTAATTTCTTTGAGATCTACAGATGAAAATCACTATATACTGGAAGTGTCAAGTATTATCACAGTTAGTAGTAATGCTATTCTATATCACATGCTTTGCGAGGTCTAATTAATTTAATAAAATGATTAAAGAAGTGCTTTGAGCTCCTGAGATAAAAGACATTATATACAGTAAATTACATATGTACATGATAAAATGTAGTTATTATAAGGATTTAAAATTAAGTTTTTTTAAGCTGAACACAATAAAAATCTATCTAGTGATTTGATGCAAACCAATTTATGCTACACTGTTTATTTAAAAACTAATAAACTACAAAGAAAATTTGACCTCCTTGCATTTTGCCTGTAAATGATGTGCCAATATACAGCCCAATGTGAATTCCAGTGACTAAGGCACTAATCCTTAAACTGGATCTTTATGGGTGGATTCCTGTGACTGTATGATTACTATTGATTTCTGTGGGGCTCTGAATGCAGCCAGATGCTGTAACATGGCCTAAATTATAACCTTCAGCAAATAAGGGTTCATAATGGATATGCTTAAAGACAACTATCCCAGCCGCACCACACACCATTATAATTAGTACTGGCTTCCTTCTGAAAGATATTACCTTTAAAAATTTAATTTGTTCCATTTGGACTATAATTTTAATACAGGCATTGATTTCTCCCACAGGAAATTGCTTTAAACCAAAATGTTTCCTCAGTTATTGTGTTTCTCTATCATTATCCAAATTGTCAACAAAAGCAAAGACCATTATAATCCCACAGAAAGTAGGAAGTGGGTAATGGCAAACTGGCTGAGATCCCTACAGGACTATCTCAAGCAAAATTATTCCAGGCAAAGGGGAAATGAGGTTTTGTTCACATATCCGTGGAAGGAAAATTTCTCTCTTTGCTGCGACTCATTGACAGGAGCAAGCAAGAGAAACGGGGCCGACGGCTTGATGTGGGGAAATCAGGAGAGTGTACGCACAAGTCCACTTCGTTTATGTTATGTGACAAGAGTTTAATGGTAACAGGATTGATTGGAGTCAGACATGACAACAACAAGCCTTCATTTCTCCGAGACGGGGAGTTCTCGAAGTGAAGTGTATAACAGGGGGAAAAAAAAAAGAGGCTTGTTTTTGTGTATAATTAACCTTTTGCTGTCAGTGGAGCTTTTTTTCCTGCCATTATAGCTTATGAATTCAGCATGTGCAGGTGGCATAAAAAAACCCCCAGCTTTTCACTAAAGGGTTAAAGACACAGGTTAGGAGATTTCCTTTCAAAAGATAGAAGCCATTAAAATAGTGTCTTCAAGGAGTAATTTTTGCCTTACTGTTTTGCTGTTAACTATCTGCCAGAAGGTAGTGTAGGAATTCAGGCCTCAATTCCACAATGGATGAATAGTAAAAATATGGATTTAAATTGGGGAGGATGGGAAGGTGAGGGAGATTAGAATTAAGGGGCAAAAGCATTCCATGAAATAAATACCCATCAAAACTTTGACCTATGCATCAGGTAATAGGGTCATCACTAACCAGTAATACAGGCAGTAGTTTAGAAGAGTCCTATTACATTTAGAATATTAGAAGATTTGAAAGGTGGCATGTAATCATATTTTAACTGATCCAGGTATATAGAGAGGCAGCAGGGAACTGGGAGTCAAAGAGAGTCCTGGGTTTTATTCTTGGCTCTACTAGTAGGAGAATTACTTAACCTCTCTGTGCCTCACTTTAACTATCTGAAAATATGAACACAGTAATAGATAGGGGCTTAATTAATGTTTGCCGAGGGCTTTGAGATCCTTGAGTGAATGGCACAATCTAATACAATATTATTAAAATTAGTTTAGGAACACATTTTTCTAGGCAGTTTGAGTATGGACTGCATGCAGCTATGCAGGGGAGTCGCATCTTACGCAGGGGTTAGGTTCTGAAGTCAGCGCATAAGGCGAAAACTGCGTATAATCAAATGCTCATTTTGTGGAGTGGCAGGCGGAATCACCCACACTACAGGTACAGTATTTAAATTGTCATTTTTCTCTTTTTGTTTGTTTGTTTTGCCGAGCGTGTATAGTTAAAATCGCATAAGTTAAATGCGCCTACGATGCAACTTCACTGTATACTACAGTTTCCTTGGAGTATTTCTAGCATGTTTATTGCTGTGTTAACATATTACTGAGATGCTCTCTTTTAAATATAAGGGATTCATTTAAACTTCATTAATTCAATTTGCCAGATTTTGGATTTTGAGCTACTGTTACCAATAACATACATTTTTTATCAGAGGAGTAGCCATGTTAGTCTGGATCTGTAAAAGCAGCAAAGAGTCCTGTAGCACCTTATAGACTAACAGTTTGGATGGCAGGCCAGTCCTCACCCACAGACAACCCGCCAACCTGAAGCATATTCTCACCAGTAACTACACACCGCACCATAGTAACTAACTCAGGAACCAACCCATGCAACAAACCTCGATGCCAACTCTGCCCACATATCTACACCAGTGACACCATCACAGGACCTAACCAGATCAGCTACAACATCACCGGCTCATTCACCTGCACGTCCACCAATGTTATATACATCATCATATGCCAGCAATGCCCCCCTGCAATGTACATCGGTCAAATTGGACAGTCCCTACGTAAAAGGATAAATGGACACAAATCAGATATTAGGAATGGCAATATACAAAAACCTGCAGGAGAACACTTAAAATCTCCCTGGACACACAATAGCAGATTTAAAGGTAGCCATCCTGCAGCAAAAAAACTTCAGGACCAGACTTTAAAGAGAAACTGCTGAGCTTCAGTTCATCTGCAAATTTGACACCTTCAGCTCAGGATTAAACAAAGACTGTGAATGGCTAGCCAACTACAAAAGCAGTTTCTCCTCCCTTGGTGTTCACACCTCAACTGCTAGAAGAGGGCCTCATTGTCACTGATTGAACTAACCTCATTATCTCTAGCCTGACTCACTCTTGCTTGCATATTTATACCTGCCTCTGGAAATTTCCACTACATTCATCTGACGAAGTGGGTATTCACCCACGAAATCTCATGCTCCAATACGTCTGTTAGTCTATAAGGTGCCACAGGACTCTTTGCTGCTTATACATTTTTTTAAAAACTTTTTTTGGTTGTTGCAAGATTCCATGCTGCAGGAAGTCTCTAGATAAAATGAAATTTAAAAGGATTAAATTGATGGACACCAGTTTCTTAAATGTGCACTGCATTTCTGAAATCTGTCTGCCTCAACAGATCTCTCTCCCCAACTCCCAGCCTCCTCATTCTTTTTCCTGAGCTCATATCCCAGATGACAAGCAGAGGACTTAAAGCTAGGATTATGGATAACATTCTGCTCTACATGTAAAATCCAACATCATCAATGGCCACATCAGTTCAGCAGACCACCTCATCTCCCATTATTGCTGACCTAGTAATAATCACATGTATACACATAATACCGAAAGTGCATGTGCATGTCTGTACATGTGGGAAAGACCCGCTATTCTTTGTGATATAGAATCCTTCTGATCCAAAGAGGCCCAAAAAACACTGACATCTGAGTGCAACAGGTTCTGCCAGCGTCTGAAGGACCCAAGGTGTGCAATAAATTGGTTGTTCTCCTTATTTCCTTTTCCTCAACATAATGTAGAAATTTATTTTCAGCACAGATATGGACCAAAACTAAAATCATTAACTTCCCCCTCTGCACCATGTTAGGAGAGAGAGAGAAAATGGAATCTAGCTCTGAACCATCCCAAGGTTTTGGCTTTACAAAACCAAGGCCATCTGAAATTAGAGCTCTCTTTACGTTCAAATGAATCATCCTCATCTTTAATTGGAGATAGCACTAAAACAAAAATCACAGATCCAAACTGCTCCGAGACTTTAGGAAAGTTTACAAATGTACTCTAGTTTCATTTTAATGGACTTTCCTAGAGGGGACTGTATGCATGCCACTGCCATCTGTTGGATGGAGTTAGAACCACACTATGCATCATAGGTCCTAAACTGCTAACAAATCCAGGAGATTCCTTTTTCTCTTAGGTGGTATAGGGTTGCGCTTTTGGATTAAGAGAATTTTCTGCCATGAAGAAGTTCTGAGAGGCCATGGTCTTATACGTAGCACACAGTGACCATCACTGAGACCTAGGTGGTTAAGCATGTGTTACCATATAGCTCTAAGGTCTTTTCTCTCTGTCTTTCAGGAATTATATACTGTGGGCAATTCCAAGAACTAATCGCCTGAAGTTAGTATAATCCAAATAGCCCTTATGAATATATTTTAAAAGCCTGATCCATAAAGAACAAAACACCATCTACAGTATTTGTAAGCAGCTTCACACAATCCTTGCCTGTAATAGATTCAAATGAAAAAAAAATACTGTAATGCATAAGGGCCGTTAGATATGTAGTTAAGATATGTAGATATGTAGAGAGGATGAAAACACAGATTACAAAATATCACTGAAATTAGAATGATGGTAATTACTGATGGGATTAACTCCCATAGTCAAACAGCAGCAGTAAAAGGCAAAACAGACATTCTTGTTACTAACAATTCTCAGCTGCACTCCCCAGATGAAATTTGCCACCCCTCCCATCTTTTCTGGCAGAAACATACACTTTGTAATAAAAGCGCTAAGGAATCAACCCTTAAGAAACTTCAAATTGAGAAATTAATGCTTCGGTGGTGTGCAGGACTGGGCCCCAGTTGCTAGGAAGAGACATTTTTCTTTATTAAAAAAAAAAAGAAATTTAAAAATTCCAAAATGTTTATACCATCTGACACAAAACAGTTTTATGTGGGCTCCACTGATTCTGAGTTACTGTTCTATAGGGCTAATGTGACGACACATGCTACCATTTTTCCTGATGAGCAGAGGAGATAGTCGTATAGGGCTTCTGAAAAAATGCGGTCAACAAAAATATTAGAAGGTACTTTAATTCAATATTCATTTTCTATTACCATGTTTTCATGAGTGTGCATTTTTTCCAGTCTGGTTAAAGGGCAGGCCCATTATATTTAAAGAACTGAACTCCTCTTTGGTTACATGTCCTCTGGCTGATGGACAAAAGGGCAATAGCCTTTAGGGTCACTTGTCCAAGAAGGAATCTCAAGAGAGGGGTTTGATAAACCGCATGAGCGTATAGGTAGTTGATAAACCCTCCCACCCCATCTATTCCTACCATTCCCCAAAATCCTCCTGCAGCGAGAAAATATTGTATGAACCCATTTCTACATTTTGAGGCTATCAAAGGGTAAACAAAAATTTCTCTCATTAATTCTTGACTTGTGTTTGGAGTAACACATGGGCAGTAGTTTCAATTGTATTTTCTCTTAATGTTAGTACTTGTGAACACTTATGGTTCATTGACTGAGCCTCATTACCCCTGGAGATTGTTTGTTCATCTGTTTGTCAGAATTTAATTACTGGAGCACAACTACTGAAACACAAATGTTCAGACACAGCCTAATATTCCCCTCTTCTCTATCTCCTCTAGGTAGCTTTATTTCCTCTCTAGAAAATTACTCTTAATCAACTTGTCATTGTTTTAGAACAACAGATTTCATAACCAAGGAGGGAATAGCTCTTTTAGTGCTAGGAGTGCTTTTTAAACACAACCGCCCCTGAAATCGGTTTTCTCTACTGAATAGGTGAAAGCAAGAGAAACTTGCTTGGGCTTCTTAGTCAGAAATAGGAAGCCAAATTTTCATACTGTGCTTACTGAGGGATCGGTCTCTGCCACTATGCTGAAGAGTCTGCTTGGTGCAGTTAGAATTCCACAGGGCCTGGGGAAATGAAATCTTCCGAGCTCCAGAGTGACAGCTGAGTTGCACAGTGATCACAGAGCAGCTTCTCCAGGGGCTACTGGATGTACACAATGGGCAACGCACTAGATCTGCCAGTGCTGCTCTTGCTGCAGCCGTCTCCCCATGACCCCATTGTACAGGGCTATAGAGATAGTCCCTACAGAGTGGGATGCAGAGGGTACAGCAGATCTTTTGCATGGTCCATAAATCATGGCCACAGAATTAGACCTTTTAGCCATATCCAGACACTTCTGCAGCTGCGGAGGAGAAGTCAGCATTTGCCTCTGCAAGTTAAGTCAGTAGATTGAAGTAGCCGTGCATGTGAGTGCTCCCTGGTTCACAGGACTTGTCTACATGCCAGGGTAGGGGTCTACAGTGTACTGGCTTGCTGTGCACTGACTCACCATTTGGACCCTGATACAGCACACTAACAGTTCTGCTGTGTGCTATGATATATTACAGCAATACGTGCACTATGGCACTTTCAGTGCATGGAGGCAGGGTCCACCTGGTGAGTTAGTGCGCAGCAAGCTAATGCACTGTATAGGGTGACCAGATGTCCTGATTTTGTTGGGGCAGTCCCGATTTTGGGGTCTTTTTCTTATATAGGCTCCTATTACACCCCACCCCGTCCTGATTTTTCACATTTGCTGTCTGGTCACCCTAGCACTGTAGATCCCCACTCTGTCTTGCTGCACACTAACTCACCAGTTTATTTAAAGGATTTGTTCTACTAATACAGTGGGAGTCACTCCACTGGGTAGATCACAAAACCCAGAGCAAAGCCTGCGAGAGCTGGGGGCAAAACATTCTCAGGCGCGGAATTCCAGGTGTGGAAGAAACCTCCAGAAGAGATTAGGAAACTCCAGAGTCTGAAAAACCTCTCTCTTCAAAATGCCTTCCTGCAAATAGCAACTCCCAACATCGACATCCCCTTCTACCCAAACTGCCCCCACCAGTAACAAATCAACCAACTCCCCCCAGCCCCACCTTTTCAAGAAAATTAACAGTATTTTAAAAGCCAAAGACAAAAACCCTACTCCAAGCAAAGTTTTTACCCTGAAAAAGCAGAAGAACCAGAGACTCCTGGAAGCCCACCAGCACCTCCGCTATTGCTATCCATTTTATCTGGAAGGCGGTCAGACGCTGTAGTGATGGATGGCAATAGAAAACCCAAAAGGCAGGTAGATAGACCAGGTATAAGTTGACCATGAAATCATGAGGTAGGCAGTACCATTGTATTAGTAGATCCATGGTAATTTTATTTTGAGACAGCTATATGTTCTGCTGCCCCCCTTATATCTTATACAATATACTGAGGCAGGGGCTATCTATTACTGTAGCCTAGCTTAGCACAATGGGGCTCCATTCTTGGTTGGCCCTTAGATACTACTGTAATAAACATGATTAATAATAAGCAATATACCATAGAAACATATTTAGCTAAAAATAAATCCAAACCAGCTTCTTGGCCTGATTTGACTGCCTCTGTAAATGGGACTAGTCTTCTAGTAGCTGCTGTTTTAATGTCCCTACTCAGCAGCATCCGAGGATGTATAGTAGAACTCGAGAGGGTGCAGATGCCATTTGAATGTCTAGTAAAGAAGGAAGCTTTTGAAGTTTATGAAGTTGTTTATGGGTAGTCTAGTGGTGACTGTTAAATTAACCACCTTAAAATGAAAAAGTGGAAACAGTGTTGTCAACTGTTGTGATTTTTAACATGAGTGTTACAATACTTGGTGTTTTTCTTAAAGTCATAACAACATGAGACTCTCAGCTTTCATTTTCGAACAAAAAGTTTCTTGCCCATCGGATTGCAGAAAAAAGCTTGACAACAGGAACTTTAAAGGCTCAAATATAAATAGGCAAATAAAAAGGGCCCAATTAAAAAACATCTCTGTAGTTTGGGGTGGAGTACGCGTGATTTATGATTTTTTAAAAGCTTAAGATGGGCAATACTGACACCACTACTTCAACATCTTCCTGTTTTTCCTTGTATTCAAAATAGCAAAAAATTAACTCCTTAACTCTTACCAGTATTGGACATCGGACTGCAAAAGATGTCCGCTTACTATCTGAATATTATTATATAGCAGTTTCATTTAAAGGTTTAAAATCACACTATTGACAGCCGCTCTACACAGAGTCCAGTTGCGTAGGTAAACAACCATTCATCAGCTCACTCAAGAGAAAGCAGACACAGAGATGAGGATTCAGAACGGCCAACAACTAAAGGGGAAGTGCTCCTTCCCATTGTAATAGGTTAACTGGCCTTAAGCCATACAACTACAAGACTGGGAATTTTACCTAACCCTCCATAGCCAAACACAGGAGTCAGCCCAGCTGCTGAATCTCACCACCTTCTCCTCATGAAGAGCAAGGTTACAGCTGTACCACCACCAAAGACCTCCTGTATCTAACTCAGCTCTGCCAATTACCTGCTCCGTGACCTTGAGCAGGTCACTTCACAGCACTGTGCCTCTATTTACCTTCCTAATCTTTGTCTTTTCTATGTAGCTTGTAAGCTCTTTGTGACAGGGACCGGGTTCTAACTATGGGTTTGTACTGCACCAAACACAACGGGGCCCCGATCTCAGTTAGTTCCTGTAAGGAAAATACACATAGATTCATAGATTCTAGGACTGGAAGGGACCTCGAGAGGTCATCAAGTCCAGTCCCCTGCCCGCATGGCAGGACCAAATACTGTCTAGACCATCCCTGATATATATTTATGTTAGATAAATGTCTAACACATAATAAACAACAACTCCTCCTCAAGTGCGTGTTAGCAGGATCTGGCCCCTAACATATAAATCACAACTAAGACCGACTATGAAGGAAGGAATAATCAAAACTTTATTAAAAAGTATCAGTAAAATAATTGTAATTCTGTAGGCTGTGGAAAGATATTCTATAGAAAATGTAGCAATTCAGCACATCATCTGCAATTTCAAATGCTCGTCTAATTGGCGGCAAAGTGACAGAAATCATTTTTAAAGAGATGTTAAAAAAATACAGAGCATGCAGTGACAGAAAGAAGCAGGTAGACCCACTGACAATTAGTTAACAGAAAAGAGTGCAATGAACAAAAAAGCTAGTTAGAAGAATAAATGATTGATGGCTACGATAAATTGCTTGAAGGATCAAAGCAGATCGAATTCAGTTATTACTCATGCAGAAATATCAAAATGTAATTATGCTCTTTTCACACATCATTATTTGCCATTTTCTGGAATACAAATGGACACATTAATAAATAAAAAATATTCAATTTAAATAAAAGCATAGGCTACTTTTCAGCCTTTGCACAGATATATTTGTGAGGCTGTCTGCCTCCTCAGGAGGAGTTTGTACCCTGAGTTTTTGGTGCTTCTAATAGATTTACAAGGCTATGATGTTTATCTACCACACTGTCGGAGTGGTTCCTTCTGAGAGTTTTGGATCATTCTGGTAGACAGACTGCGGTTGGATATGTACTGCAGAAGGAGCCTTGCAGAGACCGTTTTAAGTACTCTCAATAATGAACCTTCCTTTAAAACACTGTTTAAAGATAAAAATCCTGTATTCGCCACTTGTTTTCCTCCTCCATCCTTCTACTATAAACCATCATTTTGATGGTTTTAGCTCTGTGGAACTGGCTCAGACCTATGTCTGTTAGTAATATTCAGCAGACCAAGTGAATTGGCTGGATGAACATTTCCAAGTGGGGTTAGACACAGAGCTAAGTTCAACTAAGAGACATCATCACCACAAAGTTATATACAATAATGAGCTGTACAGAAAAGATCATTCTGCGCTCCTGCTTATCCTCTTGCCATAACACTAACAAGGAAACAAGTCACAAAATTAAAAAGCAACAAATTTACAAACGGATTAAAAGAAGCCTTTTTAAAAAAAATATAGCAGATAATTAAGCCTGTAAAACTCACTGCCACAAGATATCACTGATGCCAAGAACTTACATGGATCCAAACAAGGATCAGCTATTTATATGACTAATATATAAATTCCACAGTTACATTAGATACAAATTTTTATCCTAAGAGATACAATCCCTCTTGCATCAGGGCATAAGCCAATCTCTTACTTCTTGGAAGTTAGAAAAGAACTTCTGCTACCAGAATGTTATTCCCTAATTGTCCACTAGGTGGGTTGTTGCACTTTCATTGGAAACATACTGGAGTAAATAGTCCATCGTCTTCTCTTAGTATGGCAATTCTTATGGTCCTAATAACAATGGGGGACTTTAATTTGATACTGCAAATTCACTATCATTTCTCAAAATGACTTGCACAAAAAAAGTTAAACCAACTCTATCTAAAGTCCTTGCAAATCTCTAAATACATTTTTCTGCCACTTACTGGTCCTATTTTCAAAAATCCCATTCCATATTTCTCACATTACTGTAATACTCTCTTCTTGTCATTAATATTGTGTTCAGTGCAATGCTAATATTTTTCAGTTCACTGTCAGAGAGCTAAATCTACAGCAAGCTAATCTGCCATAAAGTCATGTTTTATACACATGACTACAAATTGAGTTTTACACTCCATGGAAAGCAATCTTCCATCTTTAAGGGTATCCTGAGACATAGAATTAGATCTATTCTTCTGGCATTACTAAATCATAAGATGAAATATAATTTGATGTGCAAATGATATTGTAAACCCAAGGCAATGAAGCACTGAGAATGTTTTTAGTACTAACTTACTTGTTTGCTTAGTATTAAGTGCCTTTTTGACAAAATTAGTCTCTATTTATAATGGAAACAGCATTACGTAAACTTTTTCCATAACACGGGTCCCATTCTAGTGACTAAAAGATTGTACATATTTATTCCCAAACTGGGCAGCTAACTTTAAACATACTTTTTTGGCCTTTGAATACAGTCCATGTTCTAAGTGATTTGAGTGCATATCAACAATTTTTCAGATATTTAGAACAACATTTTGGGGGATCAGCCATCATTCAGGATTAACTTTATTGCATTCATCAAGATTCCAAACAACTTCCAAAATAAACGAGTTACCAGACTTTGCCATTTATACTGGCAACAGGTTTTTTGGTCTTGTCTAATATCATAAAGGAAGAAGGAATGGGTTGGATCCTTACCTAGTTAGCAGACCCCCCAGAGTAAAAACAAGGATACTATAGGAAATAGTGTTCAGGAGTATGGGCACACTTTTATCCAAGTTTGTTTTGAAGCAATGCCTCATTGGGGTATTAGGTGGTGCCACAGTTGCAATCTTTCTAATGAGAGGTAAAATCCAAGTCCTGATTGTTTGTATTGCGGTAGCATCTAGGAGCCCCAGTTATGGATCAGGATCCCATTGTGCTAGGCACTGTACACAGAACAGAAACAGGGGCCCTATCTCAAAGACCTTACAATCTAAGGGCTGGTCTACCCTACAAGTTAGGTCAGCTTAACTACATCACTTAAAGCTGTGAAAAATTAAGCCCACCTAAGCATTGGTACAGACACCACTGGGTTGAAAGAAGAATTCTTCTGTTGAGCTAGCTACCGCCTCTTGAAGAGATAGATTTATTACATTGACAGACAAATCCCTTTCATTGCTGCAGTAAGCATCTACACTGCAGTGCTGCTACAGTTATGCCGCTATAGCATTTCTAGTGTAGTCATGCTCTGAGTAACAATGTGTAATCATTAAAATACCATGGCACTTTTGGCAAATTTAGGCCAAATTTTGGCCTTGGGCTTTGGCCAGGCAGCTACAGTCCAGTGGCGAGCAAAATAATGTATATATGTATATTGAAAATCCATTGGTAGAGTCTGCTTGGATGCTTACATATGAAAGATGCTGCACACATGAAAAACTGTGATCGCAAATTTAAGATGGTTGATCTTAAATCCATTATTGACTTGGGCCCAGGTCCTCAAAGGTAGGCTAAATATAGTTTCAACTGAGTAAAAACTGACTGGAGCTAAACCAAAATCAGTTTCCACGCAGCTTTTTGCACCACTTTCATAGAATCATAGAATCATAGAATATCAGAGTTGGAAGGGACCTCAAGAGGTCATCTAGTCCAACCCCCTGCTCAAAGCAGGACCAATTCCCAGCTAAATCATCCCAGCCAGGGCTTTGTCAAGCCGGGCCTTAAAAACCTCCAAGGAAGGAGACTCCACCACCTCCCTAGGTAACGCATTCCAGTGTTTCACCACCCTCCTAGTGAAATAGTTTTTCCTGATATCCAACCTGGACCTCCCCCACTGCAACTTGAGACCATTGCTCCTTGTTCTGTCATCTGCCACCACTGAGAACAGCCGAGCTCCATCCTCTTTGGAACCCCCCTTCAGGTAGTTGAAGGCTGCTATCAAATCCCCCCTCATTCTTCTCTTCTGGAGACTAAACAATCCCAGTTCTCTTAGCCTCTCCTCATAAGTCATGTGCTCCAGACCCCTAATCATTTTTGTTGCCCTCCGCTGGACTCTTTCCAATTTTTCCACATCCTTCTTGTAGTGTGGGGCCCAAAACTGGACACAGTATTCCAGATGAGGCCTCACCAATGTCGAATAAAGGGGAACGATCACGTTCCTCGATCTGCTGGCAATGCCCCTACTTATACAGCCCAAAATGCCGTTAGCCTTCTTGGCAACAAGAGCACACTGTTGACTCATATCCAGCTTCTCGTCCACTGTGACCCCTAGGTCCTTTTCAGCAGAACTGCTACCTAGCCATTCGGTCCCTAGTCTGTAGCAGTGCATGGGATTCTTCCGTCCTAAGTGCAGGACTCTGCACTTGTCCTTGTTGAACCTCATCAGGTTTTTTTCTGCCCAATCCTCTAATTTGTCTAGGTCCCTCTGTATCCGATCCCTACCCTCTAGTGTATCTACCACGCCTCCTAGTTTAGTGTCATCTGCAAACTTGCTGAGAGTGCAGTCCACACCATCCTCCAGATCATTAATAAAGATATTAAACAAAACCGGCCCCAGGACCGACCCTTGGGGCACTCCACTTGAAACCGGCTGCCAACTAGACATGGAGCCATTGATCACTACCCGTTGAGCCCGACGATCTAGCCAGCTTTCTATCCACCTTACAGTCCATTCATCCAGCCCATACTTCTTTAACTTGGTGGCAAGAATACTGTGGGAGACCGTATCAAAAGCTTTGCTAAAGTCAAGAAATAACACATCCACTGCTTTCCCCTCATCCACAGAGCCAGTTATCTCATCATAGAAGGCAATTAGGTTAGTCAGGCACGACTTCCCCTTCGTGAATCCATGCTGACTGTTCCTGATCACTTTCCTCTCCTCTAAATGTTTCATAATTGATTCCTTGAGGACCTGCTCCATAATTTTTCCAGGGACTGAGGTGAGGCTGACTGGCCTGTAGTTCCCCGGATCCTCCTTCTTCCCTTTTTTAAAGATGGGCACTACATTAGCCTTTTTCCAGTCATCTGGGACCTCCCCCGATCGCCATGAGTTTTCAAAAATAATGGCTAATGGCTCTGCAATCTCACCCGCCAACTCCTTTAGCACCCTCGGATGCAGCGCATCCGGCCCCATGGACTTGTGCACGTCCAGTTTTTCTAAATAGTCCCGAACCACTTCTTTCTCCACAGAGGGCTGGTCACCTTCTCCCCATGCTGTACTGCCCAGTGCAGCAATCTGGGAGCTGACCTTGTGCGTGAAGACAGAGGCAAAAAAATCATTGAGTACATTAGCTTTTTCCACATCGTCGGTCACTAGGTTGCCTCCCTCATTCAGTAAGGGGCCCACACTTTCCTTGATTTTCTTCTTGTTGCTAACATACCTGAAGAAACCTTTCTTGTTACTCTTAACATCTCTTGCTAACTGCAACTCCAAGTGTGATTTGGCCTTCCTGATTTCACTCCTGCACGCCTGAGCAATATTTTTATACTCCTCCCTGGTCATTTGTCCAATCTTCCACTTCTTATAAGCCTCTTTTTTGCATTTAAGATCAGCAAGGATTTCACTGTTTAGCCAAGCTGGTCGCCTGCCATATTTACTATTCTTTCTACACATCGGGATGGTTTGTTCCTACAACCTCAATAAGGATTCTTTAAAATACAGCCAGCTCTCCTGGACCCCTTTGCCCTTCATGTTATTCTCCCAGGGGATCCTGCCCATCTGTTCCCTGAGGGAGTCAAAGTCTGCTTTTCTGAAGTCCAGGGTCCATATTCTGCTGCTCTCCTTTCTTCCTTGTGTCAGGATCCTGAACTCGACCATCTCATGGTCACTGCCTCTTTACATACATTTAAAATTATTCAAGTTAAACTGGTGCAAATTTTGTGTGTAGACAAGACCTTTATTGACCACAAAAGATGCAACAAGGCAGTGGAAAATCAGGCCAAAAAAGATTTTTCCTCATTTTTCTAGGCCTGCACAATTTTGTCTTTCAAGGACCTTCACAACCTGAGGTTCTTGTCTCCGTCTGTGCTTGTCTCTTTTCACTCCCCGAGTTGCCCATTCTACATGACATACCCGACATGAGGACTTTCTCCTACTGTAGAGTCCTGGCTTTCCTGCATGCTGTTCCATATTCCTGGAACCAGCTTCCTAACCTGGTCTGCCAGATTTTCACCTTCTCTTCTAAAACACACTTCTTTTAGAAGTCCTATGAACCCTAGACCTTAAGTACTGTGCTGGCTAAAGACAGAAAAATCCCCCTTGGGACATGAAAATAAGTGGAACCTTAGTAAGAGTATGAGTATTTAAACCTACTTGTTAATCCAGTAGAGAGAGTATCATATTTTCCATCTAGCGGTTTTATTCTTTGGTGACTAACCACAAGTTTCAATCATTTTCTGAATAGGTGGATTTTTTTATATTAATTCTTAGACAAAGAACTCCTGCATTTTGATCAACATGAGGGAGCAGGAAACTTTTACCCCCCAAGATGATTGACAGTGGCATTATCTAGCGCTAGGTCCAAGCCCAAACCTCTGTTGCATCTTGATCTGAACGGCAAGGTTCAAGCTTATCTCCAGCATTAACTCCTTACTTTGTCAGAGAATCAGCACACCAACTGAAGCACAGCAATGGAAGGAGAACAATTACAAGTGACTGCACATCACTTTGCATCTATTGGCATGCTAATTCTCAGACAGAACAGGAAATTACAGCTGATGCCAATCACTAAACTGAGTTCAACTGCACACGTTGGCGTTGATGGGATTGTAGCACACAGCATTCAAATCACTGGCAAACATATTCCCATTAATGGAGAGGTGAAAGAGAAAATAACATTGCAAATTGAGAGACGGACGCACCAAGTGGAGGAACAATGCTTGGCCCGTACAGTTCTTTCACGTTTATAGCGTGCATTTCTTCAATAAGAAGCTAGTCCCGTCTTTCATTAAGGATGATACTTTGAACTTAAACTTGTTCCTTTCATCAGCATGTCATGGAGCATTTTACAAAGGAAAGTATTACCAGGATAGCTATAAAGGAGAACTGAGGAAGAGAGAGATTAAATGACTTGCCCAGGGTGTTACTGTTAGCCAGTAAAAAAGCTGGGAATAGAACCTATATCTCCTGACTCCCAGCCCAGGGTCAAACTATTAGGCAGTGCTGCCTACCAAAAGAATCAATAAAGTTCATGTGCTATTGTACAGTATCGTTACCACTGCAGGTTCTGTGCCAAGGTGACTATTTGCATCTATGGTGCTAAACACAAATGCTTACCAGCTAATGAAAATCTGTAAGATCTTGCATTTTCATGTTCCTAATTTTTCTCCCTTAGAGGATAGTTCCATTCACCACCCCCTGACAGGACAAGCAGGGCTCACTTACATCCTCACTTGAAAAAAGAAGAACAGGAGTACTTGTGGCACCTTCGAGACTAACAAATTTATTAGAGCATAAGCTTTCGTGGACTACAGCCCATGCATCCGAAGAAGTGGGCTGTAGTCCACGAAAGCTTATGCTCTAATAAATTTGTTAGTCTCGAAGGTGCCACAAGTACTCCTGTTCTTCTTTTTTC
>NC_048298.1:12592689-12706887 GCF_013100865.1 Trachemys scripta elegans | reverse complement strand
CCTCACTTCTTCAGATGCAAGTCTTGCATCTGAAGAAGTGAGGTTCTTACCCACGAAAGCTTATGCTCCCAGTACTTCTGTTAGTCTCAAAGGTGCCACAGGACCCTCTGTTGCTTTTTACAGATTCAGACTAACACGGCTACCCCTCTGATACTCTGCTTTATACTGGCTGCCAACTAGACATGGAGCCATTGACCATTCCCCCTTGAGCCCGATGATCTAGCCAGCTTTCTTTGGCACAGGGTTTGGTTTATGCTCTGATGCATGAGGGTTTAAATCCCTTTTCCCCCCTCTCTTTTTATCCTGTGTAATGTAATGGTAGAAATTCTTATTCCTATAAAACATCTAAACTTTTTTTGTTCTTAATCTGACTAAACTCTTAGCCTCCAGGATTTCTTGTGGCAGTGAGTTCTGCAGGTTAATTGTGTTCTGTGTTTTAAAAACATCCTTTCATCAGTTTTAAATCTGTTGCCTTTCCGTTTCACTGGCTTGTCTCTTGTTCTTGCATTATGAGAGAGAGTAAACATAAGAACTCAATTTATCTCCTCTATTTTTTTCTTCTTTCTTAGGTTGTAGGTGTGGGGGTAAGGGCCACATCTGCCTCTCTGATTGTACAGCACCCAACACACTGGGTGCTAATATACCCTAAATAACAACATTCATGATTTTATAGTTTAGATAGCAGCCAGCTCTTGCTACTGGTATCAGCCTGAGGCTGTTCAAGGAATCACAGATTCTTCCAGTCTCCCCCCTTCCTCCTCCTGCCCTCAGTGCAAAGTTTGAAAAAGACAGCTTGTCAGTTGTCTTTCCCCTGTTCTGCTCCAACTTGCACCCATGGTCCCATTGCTTCCCATTGTATATGAACCCTGCTGAATGAGATCTAGTGCCCCTTCTGTAAGGCGCTGAGTGTGCAGCAAAGTGCACACAAATCATGAAAACAGTGCTACCTGTTGGCTGCTGCTTATATTGATTGGCTCACTGTCCCCCGGAATACACAGGCAAGATGAAGGCTGCCTCCCCCTCATTTTGTCTGCTGGGGAACCGAGTCTACTGAGGGCCCCATCCAGAGCTTAATCTGTAATGAAAGAGGGCACAAATTAAGCACTGGCCCCAACCCAAAGCCCTGAAGAGAGGGAGAAAGAGGCATCCCTGGCTGCTGCATTCCAGGGCAGGGAGTGACCAACTCAGCAGGCCCAGTGCAGGAGGTGAGCAGAATTCTGGGTCTCTGTGCATGGGCTGGCGAAGGGAAGGCATTTCCCAAACCTCTTGGTACCCTCTAGTCATCACTAAAGTACCTTTCTTCCACATCCTGCATTGAGGTAAGGGAGTGGCAAGACTAAGGAAAGGCTGGTGAACGGATGAGAGGAGGAACAGGGAAGGAGTAGAACATTAAGATAGCGCCTTTCATCCTGAAAGACCCCACTGAGCTTTCATGCAGCTTTACTGCAATACTGTCACCTCAGGGCCAGATTTAGGGGCAGGCACACAGATGAACACCTGGGTTGCCAGGCTTGGGGGTGCCAGGCTTGGGGTGCTGTTTTTGTTGTTAGCATGAATAAATGCAAATTTTTTCAGATCATAGTGTGCACGTTTATCATCTTATATGGCAGGGATAAATCATGCATGCAAATCATGCATCAAAGTCATGAAATGGGCTACCCATGCAAAAAAAAATTAGGTATTCAAAAGTTTAACAAATGGAGGGGGGCGCCTAAGATGCTCCTCGCCTGGGGCACCATTTGGTTTAGGGCCAGCCCTATTTAGGGTGTGGGAGGCAGCCAGCAAACGGCAGTCTTCACAATACAGTGAGATGGAAAGCATCCTAGCTGCAGACACTGGAGCAAACCCTCTGCCACTAGATCTTCAACATCCAGGCAGAACACATCATGGATTACACTTAGATTAAAACTATGGGAAAACAAAGGATGGCCTTGTGGTTAAAGCACTGGAGTGCAACTTGGATTCCCAGCTCTGCCACACACTCACTCCCTGTGTGACCTTGAGCACCTCACTTAATCTGTGCTGTAGCTTCCCTATATATCCTAAAAATGGGATACTAATATTGCCTTTCTCCCACCATTTCTCTGATTTGTCTATTCTATTTAGATTGTAAACTCTGTCAGAATGGTAGCTGTCTCTTACTATGTATATGAACAGTGCCTAGTATAATAATAATAATACGAAGCTATTAATGATTTTCATCTGTAGATCTTAAAGTGCTTTACCAAAGAGATCAGTAAGATTATTCCCATTTTACATATGGGGAAACTGAGGAATAGGGAGGGGAAAAGACTTACCAACAGTCAGCCAGCACAAATATAACACCGGTCTCCTGAGTCACAATCCAGTGCTCTGTGGTCACACTGCCTCCCTATAATGGGGTCGTGATCTTGCCTGAAGCTGTATAATAATAGTGATAAGCAGCACACAAAGGTCTTACTTTTTCAGGTCTCATCCACAAAGCAACTGGCATAGAACTCTCAATTTATCTATCTCAGAAGGATGAAGGACTGGGTCAACATAACATTAATGATATCCTGATGGCTATTAACTTCAAAGACATCCTATCCCATTTTTCATCAGAAACAAGGCTTTGAAAGGAGAGCACAGTCATGATACAGAGAAGTGCTGCCTTTTAAATTACGATCAAAGCTTAAATATGCTGCAATGTTGCCAGGCGACCTATACATTTTATAGACTGCACTTGTGCAATTATATATTGTTTTAGCTGTATATATTGTTGTACCCATATGGTAAAGTCAATATGAGAAGTATTAGTTCTCTTCTCCCACTGAGACAGGAGGAGAAAGGATGATCTTTTGGTTCATACCCTCTAATGGAATTCAAGAGACAGGGATGTAGTTCCCAGCTCTGAATTATGGTGTGACATTCCTAGATAAATAGGAGATTCTCCTATTATAGTTGGATTAAATGGTTCAGGATCCTTCTTGGGCAAAAATATTTGTGTATCATTTGGAGGGTACTTCCAGGCAGTGATCTCAACAAAGGTGTCTCAGGATGTCTGGAAGGGAGTCACCAAAAGGCATGGAACACAAAGTGCTGCGGGACTACATGCAGGGCATTACCAAGCCTGTGATCCACCACCAGGCCCGCTGCAAGGCTGGTGATGGTGGTGAAGCTCACCTAGGGGCTGATCTATAAAGAGACCCCGGGGTGCTAAAGGTTTTCCTGGAGAATGTCATCAGGGAGGTGATAACCCACACCGAATGTGCCACAAGAAAGACCAGGGCTGCCATGGATGTGGTAGATGTCCTGAAACATCAGGGCTTGCATAATGCCAAGGAAATCGAGCTTTCTTGGATGCCTCCCGAAGACTGTGCAATGAACTCCCATAGGAACTAAGGACAATCACAAACGTCACCACCTTCTGTTCCAAGTGCAAGGTGCACTTCTTTGACCTTGCCTTCCCTAATATAATGTGCGTGCACATACATTATATAAAAAAAAAAATCCTGGGGAAGCGGGTCAGAGAACAAACACGACAGATGTTAGTCACATTTCTAATGCACTGCTGGAAGGTGGTGAGCACTGTATAAGAACATATATATGTAACCCACACACCTCCTGGGTGTGGTGTTCTGTCCCATCTAGTGGCACCGAGACCACTTAGAGAGAGAGAGAGAGAGAGATTAATGAGTCTGTTCTACAGCCTTAGCTAACAGCCATATGGCTTGAGGCTCATGCATTTAGCTCCAGAGGTCCCAGGCTCCATCCCACCTGCTGATGATCGGGGTCTGTCGGTGTTACATATAGAATGGAACAGGAGACCACTTTAAATCTCAAGCCCAGGCAAACAAAACTCTACATTTAAAATGTTCTTTGCAGCCTGTATTTAACTCACTTTGGAATTCATCCTCTCTGTCATAATTAAAAACACTGTATGCCATAAACTGACAATGATATTAGCCATTAAAAACAAATCAAGACATTTAGGTATTGTGTTCTGGTTCCTAGTGAGAGTTTCATAACTTCCATGCCAATCACATACAAATAATACAAAGAGAGCAATATTTTCTCCTAGACAACGGGTTTTTTTCGTGTTTTTGTGACAATTATAAATTAAACAAGGTACTTCATGTTTAATAACAATGTCAGTTAAAGCCACTTTTGAAATCTATTTTGTTACTCGATAGGTCTTGAGTCTTAAGTTTGCCAGCTAAGAGTTGTAGATTGCTTTTGTTTCACACACGCGTCCTGTGAAACACAATGGAAGTGCTGCCATGGATTGAGAGTACAACATGTCCCTAAGAGACTAATTCGCCTCCAAACTGCACTGAGAATTTCTGTAAAGTACCATTGATGATATCTGAGGGGAAAGAAACACTTTAAGGAAAACGCTGGGATAATATTTACTAGTATCCACATGCGAGGGCTGTCACCAGGGATTGAACTCAGGACCTCAGAAACTAAAAGCAAGAACAGCTACAATTTAAGCTCAGGCTCCCTCAGTGGGGCTATAACAGATGCATAGCCTCTGGGGATGGAGCACAGAGGGGAACCTGTAACTCATGCTCAGTGGGTTACACACAGATGCTTGGGACAGGGATTGGAGGATCTTCTTTGACAAACACTTTATGAGTATTTTTTGCATTAGATGTTGTCCTGCGCAGAGAAAAAGACAAGCTAATGCTACGTAAACAGTGCTGCCAAGTCTCACAACTGTTTAGTGAGTCTCACAATATTTAGTGTTTTTCCTTAAGGTCACACCTCCTGGAGTCATGTGATAAACTCAACCTTCATTTACAAATGCACTTTTCTTGTCTCCTCCGTTGTGGAGAAAGCCTGAACACATATACTCTAAAATCTCAAAAAACAAATAAAATCACCATTAGAAAAAAAAATAATGTTTTGGAACCTGACATGATTTTTCACTGCTTGGGACAGCCATTCTGGGTAAATATTCACTATTTTATGCCTAAATTGAGAGCTTACACTGAGTTTATTTTTATGCTACTTTCTCTAAAACTGATGATAAAATATTAGTTTGTGTAAGACAAGTAACATGTTCTGAAGCACTTAGACTCCTAAGTAACTTAGGGTACATCTACACAGCAATTACATACGTGTGCCTGGCTCAAGTCAGCTGACTCAGGCTTGCGGGGCTTGGGCTGTGAGGCTATAAAATTGCTGTGAAGACGTTTGGGCTCGGGCTGGAGCCTGAGTTCTGGTACCCTGCAAAATGGGAGGGTCCCAGAGCCCAGACTTCAGCCCAGACCCGAACACACAGCAATTTTTAGCCCTCTGAGGCCAAATCAGTTGACTGAAGCCAGCTGCAGCCAGGCAGAGGGTCTTTTATTCCAGTGTAGACATACCCTTAGGTGTTTTAATTTTTTTTTACCCAGTGTGGATTGGGTCTTGAAACCATTAGCTGGGGACCACAGTTCTGATTTCTGGCCAGGAAGTGCAAGGAGGTGGAGGAATCTGCAGTCTCCCTTTCTAATCAGTGCTATGGAGGGTTAGTGAGCCATCCTGATCACAGAAAGAACCTAACAACCTGAAAGCTGCTATGCCTGAGTACATGGATGTCATGAGGCTTTAATTAACACTTGGAAAGCACTTGGAGATCTTCAGATGACAAGGTTTACGGAACTCCAAATTATTGTTATTACAACCCCTCTGTGCTTGTGATGGCAGAGCGCCAACGAGAAGCCATCTGACCAAATATAGGCATTTTCCCCCAAATCCTTGTTATTTCTATGCTTCTGTCAGAAAAAAAGGTGGATCTGGATCCAATTGAGTGAGTGCAAATTACAACTGACTTTGGTAGGATTCATCTGTACCCCGGAACATGAGATAAGTAGCCAGCAGAAAACTGTCTAGCTGCCTGAATATTTACGCAGCCCCCAGAGAGCTGGTTGCAAACTCTAATATTTGAGTAAAACAGGCTGATCTGCGACTCTTTTGTAATACATCTAACCACAAACTAATCTTTTCCTCCATCTGTGACTGCTTTATTATTGGTAATAGTCTTTTCATACATCAGAATATACATTTAAAAAAAAATCCATATAAAAACAAAATAGTACGCAGCACACATAATTCCTCCCTTGGTGAGAGGATTAGAGAGAGAGCAAACCACATGTGATAGATGTTAGTCATGTCCTTTTATACATCAGTGGAAGGCGCTCAGGTACCACAGTGACGATAGCAGTAAAACAACCTGAATAGAATAGAATCTTCTGGTTTAGGACACAAAAAAGGAAGCTGCCGATACAAACTGAAAGTGGTGCTTGCAGCATATCAAGACTTGTGATATCTCTTTAGCTCAAGCTGTAGGAGGATGCTACTGCAAAAGGTGGCTAAATTTAAAAAAATCACTGTTCAGATTTGTAATGTTTAAAATACAGATAATGGCAAAATGACCAAATTCTCACCGGCAGCGAATACAAAATGAAGAGCTGAGATATTCCCAGGGAAAAACACCTGATCCCATCCTTCATAGAGTAGCACAAGATGAAAATTCTCACATTTCACTGGGAAGCACAAAGAGCTATGGATTGAGATGTTCATACCTGACTGGAGGATTGAGCCGCACAACATCCAATGAAGTTAATGAGTTATGTGGCAATGTCCCCTAGTTGGCTTTGAAAATCTGAACCATAAAGTTTATATTCTATTTGCACAAAGCCCATTTGTTAGGAATCCCCAACATTGCTATTACAAGGTGAAGCGTAAATCATACAGCCAAAACGTCAGTGGTGCATTGAGGTATGAACTTTTGAGATCACTATGTGGGCCTTTTGATACTGAAGAAGAGCTGGTTATCCATGTCTGTGCATATATCAGTTGACATGCCCTGCCATTCAGTATTTAAACTGCAATGAATTAAGAGCAAATGGCAGCGGGTGTTACCCATGCAAGTGGTATCCTGTAATAATTCACTTGTAGCTGCAAAAGCCCGTTTAAAGATTCCTCACAACCTACGAGGTGTCTGGCTTGAATTGCTGAGATGGGAAACCAGTTTATATGGTATTCATCGGTAGTTATATTCTCCCACTTAAGCCCCTATTTTGAGTGGTATGCAAGGGTGAAGTTCCCCCCAACAATTACATAGGGGTAATTACATCAGAATAAATGTTGCTATTCCATTGTTTCCAAAAATACAAAGACTAAGGGAAAGCCTCAGTTAATGCATCAATGTAGGCTTTGGGTACATGTCTGTTGATGGTATTAAATCCTCCATTCTACAAATCTTCCCTCCACAGTTTATTCAGCCTAAGTGATATTTATGTGAGTCATATGTTACCATTGTGCTTCCTCTATATACATTTCTCTATAGTGTAAACATGCACAATTATGTTGCAGTTGACTGATTCACCTCTCCTTCCTGCAAACTGATCCATTCTATTACCACACAGGGCTATTAACATAACTAAACTGTGAATCTGATTTTACTGCAGAACTCAAAGCTGCTTTAAAAACATACATAGAGACATGTTAATATATGCAGCAGAAGGTATTTAAAATATATCTGTATTTTAATATCTGTAATATAGAGTTAAACCTGTGTCTTCCTAGTGATAATTATGGAGCAATCAGAAGAGCACAGGGAGGGGAATATTTATTGCAGGTTGAAAAGCCAATTATTAGGTCTGTATCATAGCAAACCATGTGGAGTTACATTTAGAAACTGTCTTTTTGATCATGGATGGAGGACTGTATTAATAATGGTTCTCCCTCCCATATTTTAACTGGTGATATTGATAATTGACAGGGAATAATTTAAAAAGTGATTAAAAGCATTAGACATAAAAGTAACAGCTTAAGGACCTGATCTAGAAATGAGTTTAACCACTTGCTTAACTAAGCATGGGAGTAAGTCCTTTGGGAGGCTACTGACATGGTGAAATCTGAACATGTGTCTACATGTTTTGCAGCTCCAGGGCCTAAATTTTGCTCTGATTTGAGATTGCACCCCATTGGTTAGGCCAAATTTTCAAAGGAGTGTAAGGGAGGTAGGTGTCCAATTCCCAATGACTTTCAAAGGAAGGTGAGCCCCAAACTCCCTTAGGTCCCTTTTGAAAATCTCACCGGAAAGCTTCAGTGAGGTTGCACAGGTAACAGAATTGGACCTAATATTTTTAAGAGCCCATTAATTCTTCAGCAAGTTTCTTGGGCATGTTTTCTGTTGTTGATAAATCATAGAGTCAATTGCTTGCCCACACTTTGGTTCGTTATGAAATATATCCAAGAGACCAAACAACCAACATCAGTCAGGCTTCTTTCTGTAAGTCAATAATAATACAATACAGGGAAAAGGTTCAATATGATTCCTGGGTCTCTGGGAAGCCATCTAGTGCAACACTGTTCCATTCACCTGATACAGAAGGTATACTCTCTGTACTGTGTACATCATCTGAAACTAGATTTAAACAATCTTTCTACCTTGTTTTTCTGTACCATGGTGTACCCCTTATCTCTTTGTTCTGAACATGCATCCCAGGTACCAAGAATCATGAAGGCACCTCCTAGGTTTGTACCCGGATAAAGCATTGCTATATTGTCTCCTTCTCCTATAGGACATTACAATATTAGCCTGTCAGAGTAATTCCGTTCCTGTTGCTATGGTAAAACATTCAAACATCCTGATCCTGACAGTTTTCCTATTCATTTAAGACAAAGCTTACTTCAGCTAATGCAAGGTGTTATAGGATACTTAACATTAGAGCCCTGCATGGATATAAATCTATATGTACCATCCCCAGCCCCTCCCCCAACCCTGCTCCCATCCCTTCCACGCACCTGTCTGCGTCTCCTGTCAGGGGGCATGCGCGCCACGTGAACACAAGAGCGCAACCAGGAACAGCTAGCTGCTGGTGAGCCTGGTGCCTGCCCCACTGGGAGGGGCTAGGAGCAATATAGCCACACTGGAGGAGCTGCCGGCGCGGGGCGCTGGCTCCTGGGAGCAGCGGCCCCATGTTCTGCTCCTTTTGTCGCTGTGGTTCCTAGAAGAACCCTACAGTTCTGCAGATACTGATTTATATCTGTGGATATAAATTTGTATCTGTGCAGGGTTCTACTTTACATGGAGAGAGAGAATTGTGGGGAGAGTGTAATAAATTCAGTTAACATAATTTCTCAACACTCAGAGTAATACTATGCCTAACATATACGTATCGGCTAACACTGTCATCACAAGGGATAGTGCAAAATAGCATGAATACCACAAACTCAATGCTTTGACTTTTGAAATCAGGACTCTTGCCACTTGTAAATGACAGTCACCTTGTAATAACAAACGAACACCAAGCCTATCTGAACATTTTCCTTCTCTGAAAATATTATTAGAGTTGGAAGGATCACACCCACTCACGGTTGACCAGACTACTTCAATGGAACTATGCCAACTGACACAAACATACATTCAGCATGATCCGTGTTTAAATTGTGTAGGGCCTGTAGAAGCAACAGATGAGAGAAGCAAAGAGATAGGCAAGACAGGAAAAGGTACATTTCCAGATAAGATGTGTAAAGAAGAGGGAGCCAACCAATTACCATTATTTTCTGGTAAGCTTCAGTTGTATGCAAGAGGCTGTACAGACAAAATTAAGTCAGTCCCAGACTCTGTGAGTTTATTATCAATGGGCCTGATCCAAACCCTACTGCAGTCAACGGGAATCTCTTAACTTCAGGGTGCTTTGGATCCGAGTCATCAGACACTAGAAGCCAATGAATTACACAGATACAGGGAAGGCTGTCTCAGATGGCAGAAGTTGCAGCGAAGAAGGTTCTCATGCCATCATGTAGAAATAGAAGACCAGAACTGAGAACTCAACTCGCTAGCACTATAAACTATTCATTTCTAGCCCTTACAGTTTACAAGGGAACATCTACACTGCAATAACTGGGTGTGACTGCAGCTCATGTAGACATACTGGAGCTAGCTTTAATCTAGCTAGCTCAGGTTGTGCAACAGAGAAGTGCGGCAAAATTCATTTTGATTACTGGCTTCCCTCCAGCCAGCTTCAAGAAACTAATCCTGCCTTTTTTATTTGGATCAAACTTCCACTGACATCAATAGGAGTTTAAGTGCTACAGAATCATGCCCAGGTTCTGATATGAATCTAGGGTATATGTGAAGTTATAATTATATATGCACTTCTTCCCCCCTCAGAAGCAAGGAAATCCAGTGCAAACAACCCCTTTCATCCTCCCACCAGCTAGTACTTAAATGTGGTACTATGGTTAAAAATTTTAATGCGCAGAATTCAGGAAATTCAAAATATACCAAAAGCTACTGTGAGCACATTGCACATTCTGCAATACATTAAGACATACATTTTATGGCCAATACACTAATAAAAAATACTACATATACAAAAAGGGACCAAAATACAATTGCTGTGGGAACCATAACTTATCTTGCACTTGTAATGGAAGTGTATTTGTATTTTCTGCATAATCCCCTACCTCCCAAGAGAGATCTCTTCAAAAACAGGCATATCCATATTTCCTTTAGCTTTCATGCTCTTTTCATGTGTTTCTGCTTAGTTTATGCATCACAAGCTACATTTCTCCTTTCATGAGTCCGTGGTAAAGTTTGCTGGTGGGTGTCTCATTTGGGAGCCAAGGGCAAGCAAAATCTGTCAGTTCTTTCACTGGGATCTATCTCATTTCACCATAATTTTCCACAGTCTCCAACAGATCACATCTTGTGTACTCCAGTTGAAAGGCTAAGGTGAACAGTTTACTCTGTTGGACAGGAAGCAAAGCTGCTGTCCCATTGCTTATCAGGGTAGAAGGTGCTGAAGAGGGATTTATTTGGCCTCGTGGCTGGGATTTTCAAAGGGGCCTATGGGAGATTAGGGCCCCAACTCCAATTGATGGTCATTGGGAGTTGGGTGCCTATACCCTTAGGTCAGTCCCTCTGAAAATCTGAGTCTTGTATTCCATCTCTCCTGCAGGGAGTAAACAACTGAGTACCTGTAAGAAAGATAATCCTTCTCTGCAAAAAAGTATGCCTACACAAGAAAAAAAACAACAACCCACAAAAACCCATGGCCTGGTTTCAGAGCCCAGGCTTCAGCCCAAGCATTTACACTGCTATTCTAGCCCTGTAACACAAGGTCTGTGAGCCAAGTTGGTTGATGTTAGGAGAATGTAAAGTAAATAAGATAAAAATTAAACAATAATCATTTTGCTTCTGGCTTTGCTTTTAGTTTAAATAGCCTGAATAATCAAGTAAGAGAAGATAAGTAAAAGCACAACACTGAACCCCTCCTTCCCCGCCCCCCCACAGCTGGTAGCCTTCAAGATAAGGGGCTAATTGAGCAAGGGGATGCAATGGTTACCAAGTAGCTGGAGGAGAGGGGAGGGTGTAAGGAGGAGACACAACGTCTGCAAAAAAGTGACCATGACCAAAAGAAACCCCGCTCTTTACCTATCCCATCAGGTACAAAAGAGGTGGTCTTATCGACCCCAGACTCAGGACCACCCCAAACAGAATATGACCATGTATTGGAAAGGGTGGTACCAAAAGAAGGGCACTATAGTATAATTAAGTTTGCCAAAAAATGGGGGGCAGAAAAAGGAGCTCTGTCAGTGTTCAAAGCTAGGGGTTAAGAGAAGAAGGGGGTTCTATCAGCATATAAAACTATAATTTAAAAAAAACCTCTATCGTCATATAAAAGGCTTCAAAATATGCTTGCTTATTTAGCCCCAAGAAACCCACCAAATAGCCTGCAGACTAAACTCTGAACTATAATTTTCCAGCAAACAATCTAAAAACTGAAAGGGAGGAAAGAGCTGGACCCCAACCTACAGTTGACCTGGGCTCTGAGATGCGCTGCCATGGGGTTTTTTTTGCTGGGCAGATGTACCTTAATACTCCAGAGCTACAGTTCAAACATTCTCTATTTCTTCCCACTTCCCGACTTCTTCCATCAGGAGCCCTATCATATCTGCGTTATGCTGTCGCCTAAATCCTCCTCAGAAGCAGGAGCCCCATGGATGATCTGAAACACATTTCCTTTGCATAGCACTGTGCCATGCTGTTATCAGACAGGCCAAAATAAAACATGCTTTGTTCAAAGTACAGCTCAAATTAGATCCATTAAATATTTGGGAGAACTATGGACTCGGGTATGCATACACCAGATGTAATGTGCCTTATTTGGGAGCGTATGCTCTTCCATCATGTCACAGCCCTGTGAGCATACAGTACAGATGTGTGCGCTGATATTTTAAATGAGGGACTGGGTAAAACCCAAGTGCTTGCTTATGCATTTTAAATAGACCCTTCACTGGAAGAATATAGACCCAGTCCCAGTCCAGAAGAGTTTGCAAGAAGAGTGAAACACAAACTGTTGAATGTGACTAGGGCAAAAGGAGGAAGTGGGGCAAAATATCCTACAGTTACTTAGCTTTATGTGCACATCTTGACAATCCCACTAAATGAGTAAATTCATTGAATTTAAGATCAGATAGGATCATTATGATCTAGTCTGACCTCCTATATAACACAGGCCATATTTCATTCAATGATTCTGCATCTAGCCCAGCAACTTGTGACTCACAAGGCTATTTCTTGTAGAAGGAGGACATCCAGTCTTGATTTAAAGACTCCAAATGACTAAGAATCCACCACATCCTTTGGTAATCTGGTAATTACCCTCCCTCTTAAAAACAATACAATTAAAACTTTACTTTAAAAATTGCATCTTATTTTCAGTTTGAACTTTGCTGACTTCAACTTCTAGTCACTGGTTCTTGTTAGGTCTTTGTCTGCTAGAGTAGAGAGCCCTGTAGTCTGAGAATAGCGTCTGCCCACATAGGTACTTATAGACCATGAGTTAAGTTGCCTCTTAACTTTTTATTTGAGAAGCTAAATAGATCGAGTTTCTTGAGTGTCTCATTTTAATATCTCAGTGTTATGTACATAAATACAATGTACGTGTTTCTTTTGTTACCAATAGTCAGTAACTTTTTTGAGAATGAAAGGGCTTTCCTCCCCTTTTATTTAATCTGAAATGAAATTACATACTTGTCCAAAATTTGTCCACCTATTGTTTAAGTTATATTCTATGCAATCATCACTTTAGATTTGTGTAATGGGAATCATTTAAGTACTTCAATTAGTTTGTAAGAATTACAATATTTTGGCTGTTCTAATCTAAGTATGTCACATTTTGTATCCAATTTCATCTCCACATTGTAAGACTGAATTTTATTTCTGCAGTACCTAAGGGCTAAATACTCCAGAGACCAGGGATAGCAGTCAAGACCACCACATGAGACAAGATACTGGCTCTTTGAGCAGACTCTTCATCCTATACACAGGTTTTAAGTAGAGTCCAACAGCCTTGCCATCAAAGGGTCAAATCTAGCACTGGTTGGAAATATTCTCCCCCCCTCCTCCATGGACAATGTTTGATGAAAATGAAAAAAAATCATTCTCATCAAAAATTTCCATAGAAAGTTTGACTTTTTGGCAAAAAAATATCAACCAAAAACTTTTGGCCAAAAATTGAATATTTCTATTTGGAAATGCTACCGCAGGGCCTCATGGGAGTTGAAGTTCAGGTGCCTCATGCCTCCATTTTCTATGGGCCAAGTTCACAGGCTGGACTATCTCTCCCATGATGAACCATGGACTCCCCCTCTTGTTGAGCAACCACGATGTATTATGGGTATCCATGCTATGAGGTATCACAACAGATGTAGTTTGACTGGGGAGCCCAATCCGTAGAAGAGAAGGGGAGCATAATGCAGTGGCATTTTCCTATTGATTTTGTTTTTCAATAAACTTTAAACTTTTTGCAAAATATTTCATTTAACTAAAAACCCAATTTTAATTGAAAAAAAAAAACAGTTTTGACAGAAATTTTTCTACCAGCCCTAATCAAGACTCTACCCACATTTGTAGTGGAAGAGTCAGTGCAGTGGGAAGTGCTGACCTTGTGAGGTTGGAGCAGGGAGGAGAGGGAATCCGGGAGGTGCAGTGGGGAAGCTGATGTCAGGAATACGTTGGGGGTGGAGACCTGAAGTTTATTCAGTGGTGAGGGTTAATACCTTGGGGTCAGATTTGCTGCAGTTGACAGTTAATTAGAGAGGAGCAGGGAGATGAATTAGGAGCAGCATTTTTTTTAGGGTGGATGTACAAGAACTCAAGGTCAGAGGGGAGATCAGGACTGTGAGCTGGGAAGCAAGAAGGAGGGGAAGTGAATAATAAGATAATTCAGAAATTGACTCTTGTGGAAGATAACCCTTTGCCCCTCCTGCCCTTCTCTCTCATACAACCCTAGATCCAATCCCAACCCCGTTACCCACTGTTTCTCCTTCCCTCACAGCTTCCTAAATGGGTCACTTTACTGCATGTTTCCTGGTACTCTGGGGCTTCCATATTACTTATACCCCAGAATTCACTGTGTGCCCCAAAAAAGATACCTTGGTGCACGTGGGACTGCTCAGGCCATAAATAATGGCTTTAATAACCGACTGGTACATTGTATTAAAGCATGCACAAAAAGAAAGCTAATGCCAAGTAATGAATTCTAACATTTCTACATTTCCTTTTATTAATATAAGATACTTAAAAACAAAATTAATTCAGCACTCATGAAATGGACAGAACTTGAGATATCCATGCTTATTTACCCCCTACAGCATCGGCAGCAGCAGATCAAGCTCCCCCCGTCCCATACCTCAAGCTTTTTCGGAAGAGCCATCTCGACGAGCACAATGGTTCAGATTCAGCCCCATTTAATTCAAGATCTCTCTGCTGAGGCTACAAAGAGACTAACTGCAAAGGTGGATTCTGAGATGTGGGCAGTTGTCTAGTACAAACTGGTTGGGAACTAACTTGCCTTGCACAAGCCGAAAAGGCATTCAGGTGGTTGGTAACACTCTTTAAATGTCTGCCCACCTGAATTCTAACCAATAACATAGGAGATGAATAGGCTGCTTTATACTCTTACTAATCTGTTAAGTCATCTAGTTCCCTGCACAAATTTGCTTTAAGAATAACACAAAAATCTATTATTTGACTGTTATCGCCAGACATTTGTAGTCCAGATCTTGGTGCTCATATATGAAGAGTGGTTAAAATATTAAGATTCAAATATAAATAGGTAATTACAATCCATATTCAACATACATACAAAAATATGCGAATTAATTTACAGGACAAAGCATGTTATAATAGGTTGTCAATATATTCAATTTTAAAATGTATCGTGTTCAATCAAAGAATGCTACCCAAGGGATTACACTGTCTGAACTCCTCACTAAAACAGCAACCTTTAGATGTATTAAATATTACATTTGAAAAAAAATCAGAAGTAAGAATGAAAATCTATAGCTAAGAGAAACAAGCCCAGAGGGAGAATTCAAGATCTGTTTATGTGTAATTGGGTTTTTCTCTGACAGCTAGCAGAGCCGCCTTACATGCATGAGATTGTAATCACATGAATCTAAATGCTGCTAACTGCTTTAAGATTTACAGCCTCTGGTCTGGTTTTACTCCATTTAGTCCAGGCCCACGTGGGTCCGGAAAAGTAACATAAGCTCGGTGTATGAATGAACTATCTCAAATGATGAAACCCCAGAACCCCAAGTGCTATTGTGCACCAAGTTTTAATTAAGCAGAGAGAGCCTGTAAATTATACTGCAAATCAATAAAACAGCCAACACATTTTACAATTTGGTACAGGCACACAAGTGTGCCAGATAAATGAAAATCAATTTGGACAGATAAAACTCAGCATCACCATTTTATTCTGGATCATTTCAAGACCAATATTTCCATTCTAGGTTATTGCACATTAGAGAAGTGTCTACCAGAGCTGAAAATCAGCAGCCCTGTGAAATATTTTTATATTGCAAATCACCTCTCCTCTCAAACCATCCCTTCTCCCTCACCACTGATACTACAGTCATCCTCCCCATTGCCCAGGCTTACAACCTGGGGGTGATTTTTAATGCCCCCCCTTCTTCCCATATGTCCAAGCAGTCATCAAGTTCTGCCAGCTCTTTCTCCACAATTTCTTAAAATTCCAACCTTTCCTTTTCATTCCTGCACTTAAAATATGCATCCGTTGTTTGCTTCTCTCCTGCCGCAATTCCTGCAACTTCCTGCTTTCTGATCTGCCTGACTTTCCTCTTGATGCCCTCCAATCCACTCAAAATGCTGCTGCTAACTCCAGACCATGTTTCCACTGAAGTCAATATCAGAATCCCATTGACTTCTATGGGATCTAGATCAGATCTCACATTACTCTGCCTTTTGAATCTGGCTTTCTGTGTCAAGTTCAAATTTCTATCCTCCCCTTCTAAATGCATTTCTGCAGCTACTTAGAACTCTTTTGTCATTTCTGATTACTCCCCTTCCCAGCTCCGCCAACAAATCCCACCTCATCTCTTCCATTGCCTTCTACTCTCACGTTCCAGTCCTCATGCCTTTCCCCCATGCTATTCTATGTGCTTACCTTCTCTCCTTTGAAATTCCTTCTCAGGACTCTCTACTTCTGGGAAGCTCAAATGCGCCATCCTTCCAAGCCATCGGTTAAAGGAATAGGTGAAAAAGATAATTCCCAATTGACTGAACCTTACGTTGAAGCCTGACGGCGTATATTCATTGGTTGTATAGTTAGACTGTAAACTCATCAGAACAGGGACCATATGGCCCTCACAGCCCCTAAATTCCCACTGGCAAAGGGTTTACTGCCACATAACAGCAATTCCTATCAAGACTGATGAACTTATTATGCACAACACATTGGTATTTAGCTATAAAGAACGTCGTGTAGGGTATCAAATGAAAAATGTCATAATGGTCATCTTCGGCATTGTGATGTATGTCTGGGTGTTAAGTAAAAAGTTGTATGTGTATACTACAAATATGTTTAAAACCACATAACCAAGCTGGGTTGATCAACAAGTCTTTCTTGGACAAAAGAATGTTAATTTACCTTTCTGCCTTGGTACTTGTTGTGAATCAAACACCGTGAAACCAACACAAAGGACAGTTCATTTGCATTTTAAGTCATCAGAAAAAGTTAACAGAAAAAAACAGGTATCCGGGAATAAGAAAACCGCATGGGGTCAGCTCACTGGAGCACAAGCAGTTGGGGAGAAAAAGTTATCTGGGGATACTCTTCAAAAGAACACACGTCAAAGGTTTACTTGACTATCAGAAGGGGAAAGAACCCCTTTGTTATTGATCACTGAGAAACAAAGAGGTCAGAGCTCTTTGAATTATGTGAAAGATGAATTACCAACCATGTTGAGTGGGTAATGCTGAAAGGTTGCTTAAGATAAAAAACGTAGCTTAGTCAAGGATTGTGTTGTATTACATTTTAGACACTAGGAACCAGGATTATACTTCTGTTTTATTTGTAACCATGTATGTTTCTATTATCTCTGCTTAGTGTCACTTAAATCTCTGTTCCTTAATATAACAGGACTGAGATGAGATGAATTTATAATAAACCAAGAATAAGTTTATTAATAAAGTAAGATGTGACTATTTAGCTGAACCAACAGGCTGTTGTGTATACTGTCTCTTTGGAGACAGCAGACTCAGGGGGTACGTCTTCACTACCCGCCCGGATCGGTGGGTAGAAATCGATCTCTTGCGGATTGATTTATCGCATCTTATCTAGACGTGATAAATTGATCCCCGAATCGACGCGTGTACTCCACCTCGTCAGGAGGAGTAAGCGGCGTCGATGGGGGAGCCACGGCGGTCGATTTGCCGCCGTCCTCATAGAGGGGTAAGTCGAATAGGATACTTCAACTTCAGTTAAGCTATTCGCGTAGCTGACTTTGCGGATCTTAAATCGATCCTCCCCTCCCCCCAGTGTAGACCTAGCCTTAGTAATTTCTGTGAGTGATCAGTGTCAGGCACTGGGTGCTGCAGGAAGATGCTTCTGTAGAGTTTGGGAACTGAAGTACGTGAAAGATTAACCTGCAAGACAAAGTTAGGACAGATGGAGTCCTAACGAGTTATTTGGCTGGCTAATAGACTGGAGTGGCAGGGAGCTGTCACCCAGTTTAGCATCAACAAATTCCACTTTTGCTAAGGCGGAGGAGGTTACAGGGTGACGTACAGTTCTGGATGCTCTGAGAAAGCATTACAGGCCATATATTCTGTCTCTTGTGCTCAGGTACTGAGAATGTCCTAGTATCTAATGAATAGATACTAAATAACAATATTCCTAATGGCTAAAATAGGGAATAGGAGTCAGAAAACGTGAGCTCTGTTCTAGAGATGGACACTTTTCTGTTTAAGGCACTGGACCAGCACTTGGAAGACCTGGGTTCACATCCTGGTTCTACCACAGACTTCCTGTCTGACCTTAGGACAGTCTCTTAATCTCTTGGTACCTCAGTTTTCTATCTATAAAATGGGGGAAAAACGTCCCCATCACACAGGTGTGTGTGCATATAATATAATTTATATATAATTTATTAATGTTTGGGAGGTACTTGCATACTACAGGGAAGGGGGTCATATAAGAAACCAGCTAGAAAGCTTTCCCACTAAGTATGACTTTGAATTAATTTCCATGCCTCAGTTTCCCCCTGTATAAAACTGAGATAATAATGATTGCTTCCACTTTAACTGGTGTTTGTGAAGATCTGAGATCTTCAGAAGAAAGACATGAATGTATGTAATGTAAGCAAAATGTACACAAGGCCCTATGCAAATGCTAAGCCCATCAACACAAAGTGAAAACTGTGTTAATTTCAATTTTTTAATTTCACTTTAAAGTATCTAATTTGTCACAGTGCAATTTAAAACAACAAATTGATTAAACCAAAATCAGTTAAGGACTAATTAGAAACCGAAGAGGGTTTACATTGTATAAACATGTCCCAATCCTTTAATACAATCAATTAATGAAATAATTCCAAAAGCTGCCTTATAATGATCAAACTCGGCAGCAGGCTGTCAGCTCTCTGTTAGCTATTTCTGATTTCACACCACATAATATGTTCTCTATTTAGCTCTGATTTAGAACTGGACATTTATACTAGAGCCCATGGCAGGCTGGGTGCCAGAATTTCAAAGCCTGGTGAACAAATGTCTTAGTCTATCTGAGCCCAGAACTGATAACTTGGCCTATGTTGCTTTTATTATCATGGCCCATGTTGGGGGAAAAACACCTTTAGAAATGCTTTCTGGGTTTGGGACCCTATGAGTTCCATGAGATGACAAAAAAAAAAAAATCCTAGGGATAGGTGAACTGGTCTGCTAGGACAAAAGAATTGACAGCAGTCTGAAACGAAAACAATTTTGTGGCAGAATCAAAACTCTGGCTCCCAGCCTTGTCAAGTATACCACAGAGAGCTGTAGCCTCATTATGCCATGTCAATGTTCCTCAGGTCTAACCCTGAGGGACCACTTCTAGGCATCATGCTAGAGTTTCATACATTTCATGACCTCATTTTTGATAGTCTCAGCATGTGAGACTATCAAAAATGGTGTTGAGGAGAGATCCCTGGAAATTAAAGGTGGAAAAAGACTTCTTCTAGTTTAGCTAATCCATTAAAATAATTAATAATAGTTAAACTCTGGAATAGGCATCTAAGGGAGGTTGTGGAATCCCCATCATTGGAGGTTTTTAAAAAACAGGTTAGGCAAACACCTGTCAGGGATGGTCTAGGTCTACTTGGTCCAGCCTCATTACGGGGGGCTGGACTGACATCTCCAGGTCCCTTCCAGCCCTACATTTCTGTGACTCTATGATTCTATGATTCCCTGGCCAATTTAAGAATGTCCCCCAGAGTATATATTCTAGTGTTTTGTCCAGTCTGGTACAATAGTCCAAGCAATGGGTTCCCAAGAAGCTATTCCACAGTTTAATAGACCTCAGTGTTAGGAACTTGCCTGATATCAAGCCCAAATTTTCATTTATCATTTACAGTGCATGATTCCTTTTAATACCCTTGACCACCCTGAACAATTCCTCTCCTCTTCATTGTTCAATTGTCAGCTAAATTACTATTGAAAAACATTTGCCCAGAGTCCAGATGAATCACACAATCAGAAATTAGACATGAAAAAGTCCTATTAAGTCATCTAATACAGTGCATATTAAAGAAATTGTATGGAAGACAGTAGTAAGTGTGCTTCTTTCTTTAGCAGGATGATGAATAATTATATCCATATTTAACCTAGCAGTGACTATTGATGGGTTATTTGCTTAGGAAAGCGCACAATGTGTAACAAACCTGCATGATGTAAACAGTTAATGATGAGCTAAATACTGGGCCCAGAACTTTTGGTTCTTCAGCTCCACACACATTTATAATTGGATAATGGTTTCTATGCAGATTTTTCCTTTGTTTCAATCTGCTCAGGTTTTCAATCCCCGAATCTTGGTTTGACTTACACGTTCAAACAAACCCTAAATTATAGATGGTTAAAAAAAGGTCTGGGAATGTCAAAGTTACTTTAATTCCACAAGTTCAGAAAAAGAACGTTTTGTTGTTTAGTCAAAAATTTTAGCGTTTTAATGGAAATGCCCATTTGTTCCATTACAGGGTTTTTTCCAAGATTTTCCTGAGTGGTTTTTTTCCCCTCCTTCTCTCCATCCACCCTTTCTTAGTTTTTCTCTGCTTTCCATTTGACTACTGAAAAAGCAGAAAACAAGAAAAAAATGGGATAAAATTGCCAATAACCCCCCTTTAATTGCCCCTCACACGACCATATTTTTTCTTTTCCAATTTTGTGAAAGAAACAGAAAAATTCTGAGGAAAAAATCCCTGTTTTTTTTTAGTATTTTTCCTACTTAGGAAAAAAAGGTATCTTTGAATGAAAGAATTTTTGTTAAAAAAAAAATCAACCAACTCTAACCAAAATATTTATGTAAAACAGTCAAAACCATTGAATTTCACTTGGCTTTGGGTCAAAACCACGTGAAATGACAAATCCTTCAGGATTTCAGTGGAAAACCAGAAATTGGCCCAAGCTGCACAAACCTCACGTTTGTAATGTGCCCAGTTCAGATTCGTAACACATCCAAAACCAAGCAAATCTCATATGAGTTCATTAGAAATGTTTGACACAGCTGTAATACACACCCAAATAGAGTCAAGAGCTTTTAAGTGGTTGGGGGAGAACAAAATCATACAGAGTGAATCTGAATGCTCTGTGAGGGCCAATAGTCAGCCGACCCTCAATCTGGGTTCGGTTATCGTCTCTTTACGTCCCTTGACCTTGTCCAGCATCCCTGCTTTTGGGCAAGTTCACTGTTACCGCTGGGAATTGGGCTCACTCCTGGGTCTGAGTCCAATTACCTCCAGTCCCAGGCACTGCTCCTCAAGTCCTGCTACAGGGCACGGACAGGGAGAAGGCATCCAGAGACCCTATCAGGGCTGCAATTTCTGCCTGCCCTAAACACGAGGGGAAGGATGGGCGGGGGGACAGACGGGGACGAAGGGGGAAGGAAGGCTAGTCACTGTCTTGGGCTGGGCTCCCCAGCAGTTTCTCATAGCTTCTCCTCGGGAAAATCCTCTCTCCCCTCCCCTCCCCTCCCCTCCCCTTCCCTTCCCTTCCCCCCAACGCTTGTGGCCAGCTTCACCTTTGTAGCACTTGCTCTTCAACTGCGTCTAATTGGCCCTGCTTGAGTACAGGGATGCTTCTTAGGCTTGCTGTCTGTGGGATGGGGGCATGGCCCAAGCACTCACTCCCCTTTATTCATAGATGATTCGAAACTCACACCCCTTGCTTTGGGGAGGAGAACCCTCCCAAGTGTCGGTGGAAGCTTGCTTTGAATGGGGAGGCGTCTGGGCAGAGGAGGAAATTGGCATGGGGGGCCTTCCTGTGGGAGATCCATTAAGCCCATAGGGGGGGACAAACTGATATTTTCTCCCATCACATAACGGGGGGAATCCCTGGCCAAGCACGGGCTCCTTATTGCCTCCTACAGGCGGGGGTGGGGAGGTTTTGGCCTGACCCGATTGTAATGTTACAGGCAGAGATGGAAGAATTAGGTTTTTTAGTCAGTCAGAGACACCCAGGCAGATTGGGGCCCTTATGTAGAGAGGAAGGCCCAGGGAGTTCCAGGGGAGATAGCAACGGTCAGGGTCAAGTGGCTGAGCTGGTCTCTTGCAGTGAAGAGATGAGGCTGGAGCTCACTGCGTCTGAGAAGGGGCAGGAAGCTCTGGTTCAGCATCAGAATAGCCTTTTTCCTGCTGTTGAGTGCGCGCAAGTGATTGGAGCATACTGTCACCTAACACGTCACCGGCCCCCCCATGCGCCGCCTCAGCCCGCTGATGATGAGTGCAGGGGATGGGATGGGCTGAGGTTCCTCCTGCAGCCATTTACCGCTGCAACTGCCATGGTTTCTCCACTTCATGCATCTACCTCCAGGGCTAAGGCAGCTACAGAACTCTGCCCAGCCTGGTGGTCGGAGACATGCCCGGGGACAGAAACGTAGATCAGCCCCCACAACACTTCCATTGCAGGGGTCCTAACCCCTATTGCCCTGAACCCTCAGGCATCCTTTTGGGGGAGTCAGGAATCCTCTCCAACATCTTTATCACCTCAACACCTAGCATCAGTCCCTCAGTCACCAATCCGGGCACCTCCTTTCTTGTGCAAACTCACTGGGGCTATGTGCTCAGGCTTCCTGGCTAGGCCTGCCTCCCAGCCCAAAGCTTAGAACTCTCAGCCCTGGTCTACACTACGAGTTTAGGTTGACTTTAGCAGGGTTAAATCGAATTAAGCCTGGACACGTCCATATGACGACTTGACGACTTTCTTTCGACTTAAAGGGCCCTTTATACCGGTTTCTTTACTACACCTCCGACGAGGGGATTAGCGCTAAAATCGCTTTGCGGGTCGGATTTGGGGTAGTGTGGATGGAATTCGACGTTATTGGCCTCTGGGAGCTATCCCACAGTGCTTCATTGTGACCGCTCTGGACAGCACTCTCAACTCAGATGCACTGACCAGGTAGACAGGAAAAGCCCCGCAAACTTTTGAATTTCATTTCCTGTTTGCCTAGCGTAGAGAGCACAGGTGACCATGGAGGGAGAGGGAAGCAAATGAATACAGAACAAATCTGGTCCATCTATTTTTTACATCTTAAGCTGGCAGCAGACGGTGCAGCATGACTGATAGCCCTCGGCATCTTCTGGGTGCTTGGCAGAAGATACTGTACTACGACTGCTAGCCATCATCGTCAAGACGGTTCAATCGGACTGCCGGCAGGACTGAGTCTCCAGGAGACAAAGCATGTCTGCCCAGGTGCCTATGATTGGACTGGAGTACGACGACGATGGATACCAGTCGTAATACACCATCTACTGCCAAAAGGCAATTAGCAGCTGCTGCTGTGTAGCAATGCAGCCCCATGTCTGCCAGCACCCAGATAGCCGATGAAGGCTACAAGTCATACTGCACCATCTACTGCCAAAAGGCAATTAGCTGCTGCTGTGTAGCAATGCAGTACCACATCTGCCGGCACCCAGATGACATATGGTGACGGTGAGCTGAGCTGAGCTGAGCGGGCTCCATGCTTGCCGTGGTATGTTGTCTGCACAGATAACCCAGGTAAAAAGGCGCAAATCGCTTGTCTGCCGTTGCTCTGATGGAGGGGGAGGGGCCTGATGACATGTACCCAGAACCCCCCGCGACACTGTTTTGCATCATCAGGCATTGGGATCTCAACCCAGAATTCCAATGGGCGGCGGAGACTGCGGGAACTGTGGGATAGCTACCCACAGTGCAACGCTCCAGAAGTCGACACTAGCCTCGGTATTGTGGACGTGGTCTGCCGGCTTCATGCACTTAGAGCATTTTATGTGGGGACACACACAATCGACTGTATAAAACCGATATCTATAAAACCGGCTTCTATAAATTCGACCTAATTTCGTAGTGTAGACATACCCTCAGCCTGCTGTGTCACTCTGAAAGCCCAGGCACTCTTAGAGCGCTGGCACCAGGAAGGAAGGGCTGGATTTCTTTCCAGCTTTCTAGATAACCAGAGCTCTGTGAAGGTGTAGAGGCCAGGGTAGTGTAATGACAGACACAAAGAGCCATGCCTTAAGCAGCAGCTAGAGAACTCCCTGACCAGGAAGTTTCTACATTTATTACACCCCTCCCCGCACCATAAATCCTGGTCCTCTCTGGTAACTGTGGGGGACCAGGAACTCTATAACCACGCCTGTGTGCTCATCCCACCTTGTCCCCTCACCAGAGTTCTGGGGGCAGGACCAGATCTCACAGCACTGCTGCTGATCTGTGGAGTGCACATGCTACAAGGAAGAATCTATCCCCACAAAAATAGATATGCATTTCTTTTTAGGGGCCTGTGACTTGTTTAATTTTACTCACTACAGTGCCTGTCCACTATACTTACTTCGAATGGAATTCATCCCAGTGCAGAAAGACTACACAAGTTTGTATGCACCATTGACTTGCAACTGATGGCTTAAGTAGACCCTAACACCTGTGTGGGCCCACTGCAGTGGGGGGTGAATTTCACACCACCTGCCAAAGGCATGACTGACAGCCACCATCTTGGTTGACACATCAGGCACTGAACCAGGGCTCTTTACAGCTAAAAAGCATGAGTCTCTATAGCTAGAGAGCCAGATGCTGTAGCTGGGGGCTGTAACAGAGTCACATCCTCTGTAAATCAGGCCCAGAAGGAGACACGGAACACACACGGACCACTGGGTTGGATCTGTACGATGTCCTTCTCCCTCCCTCTGTTTCTGAGGCCTCCTTTGCTCGTTAATCATTAATCAGGAAAACTAGTGTCATGATTAAGGCACTACACAGTGGGACTCCGGAGATCTGATTGCAATTTCTGGCTCTGCCAGAAACATCTTCTGTGACCTTGGGCAAGTCACTTAATCACTCTGTGCCTCAGATCCCCATGTGTGACATCAAAATTGTTATTTATTTGTATTATCACCTAATGGCTCAAAGATGCTCCCAATCCTGTTGTGGTAGGTGCTGAACTGACATAAAAGACACAATAATACTTCCCTCCCTCGCAGCAGGGCTGTGAAGGTAAATCCATAATGACTTGCAAGGCATGCAGATAATGAAGGTTGTATGCTTGTAAGCAGAGATCACCCTTTGAGGCGTCACAGGCAAAACGTAATGTATTAACAGTTGCCCCCTCTAAATAAAGATATGCAATATCGTATGAGTGTGTTACACATACCGAATCTGATCCAAAAGCTACTGAAATCAATAAAAGTCTTTACTTTGACTTCACTGGGCTCAGGATCAGGTCCACTATGCATGTATTTTGCACATGCAAATAGTGCATATGAATATACAATGTATATGCTGCACAAACTTCTGTTAGGTAAGGAGAGAGACATATATACAACAGAACTCCTCAGATCTGGAGTAATGTCTTTTTATGTCTGAAATGCAAAGCACATCTATAGTATTATACAAATAAGCATATACAGAATGTTTAGGTGTACATATTTATAAAGAGTAGATGTGATTTGCTTAAGCTGACGAAATAGAGGGAGATGTCTATATGTACAGATACATAAATGTATTAAATTACTTTTTAGGTGCACATCCTAAAACGTAAATTCCAATTTACCAATCCATCTTCTTCCAGACTCTGTCCAATATTGCACTTGTAGTGAAAAATCCAGAAATCATTATCCAGCCTTCAATCAGTGGCTTACACAGCAGGGTAACTTGCTTTATCTTAATAGTAAGATAGTGACTGGCAAGAGCAATAACACTGAGATAAGACTGGATTCATATCGCTCCTTGTCAACATTCTTGACACACTGCTTGTTTTTTATTCTTGAATAGAGACTCAATCAATCCTACCTCACAAAATTACTTGTGGCAGTGCCTGGAATGTTGTAGCGACTTCAATGATATATCAGCTTTAGAGGTATTGGACTTTTATAACTTTTTACAGAACCCTCTCCAATGCAGTAAGTTTGTTTTAACCCAACAGTGAAATGTATTTTATGAAAAGGCCTCTCATCATTAAAGACACCTGTGAAAGATATTTTGTCATTGTTGTCTTTGCTTGTAAGAGTGCAATTGTAATGTACTGGCCTTGTAAGTGATGCTGCCCTCTGGTTCATGACCCGGAAAGCGAGGAAGAGACCTACTTCCAGTGTTATCTTAGGGTATGTCTACACTACCCGCCGGATCCTCAGCGGGGATTGATTTATTGCGTCTAGTTTAGATGCAATAAATCAACCCCCGAGCCCTCTCCCGTCGACTCCTGTACTCTAGTGCCACGAGAGGCGCAAGCAGAGTCGACAGGGGAGCGGCAGCAGTTGACTCACTGCGGTCAAGACACCACGGTAAGTCGATCTAAGTACATGCGTAACTTAGATTGATCCCCCCCACCCAGTGTAGACCAGGCCTTAGTGAGTTCTCCTTTATCTCAACCGGCAGAGGATTATGTTATATGGAGTCGGAGAGCCATTTATTATTTGTATTACAGTAGCAATGAGAGATACCAACAGAGATCAGCGTACCATCACGCTAGGTGCTGTACAAACATAAGATACTTTTTGTCTGTTTTGGTCATGGCAGGAACTAAGGAACTTGCCTAAAAGAGCACTGTAGGGAACAATAAAACCCAGTTCTCCTGACTCTCAGTCCAGTGCCATGTCCCTGCTTCCTAAATGTTTTTAGCTCGGAATATGCGCGAACTACTTCATTTAATACATTTAAATGAACTCTGGGATGTCCCCTTGGAAGACTGAATGAGTTTGCGACATTAGGGACACACGCGCTCACACACGCTTCATATGCTGGCTTTAGTGTAGATTTCATTTAGCCTTTTGTTGTATATGTTCACTGTATATTTGTTAATAAAAAAAAGTCTAAAAGAAATGTCTTCATGACATTTTGGTAGTTTGAAAATCATCTGAAAGCAGAATAAGAGTCATTAGAAAAAAATCAAAAATATGATACAAAGTTTACTCTTCATAATTAAACAATAAGACTGCAGTGTATAGTTTCATACATCCATTGTAAATACTAAATCAAGAAGCCTAGATGAAATGTCAGAAGCTTTTCTTATGAGTTCATATCAGCAATATGATTATCATATTGATTCTGCATATCAATGAGATACTATCACACAGTGTTTATTCTTCACCCAATTGCTTTCTTGAATGTAATAAAATTAAATCCAATATGATATTAACTGTAAACACACAGTGATATTATATGTAAATATCCATTTAAAAATCTCTCAGCTTATTGATATTCAAATGCTTTCTCCAAGTGTAATGTTGCAAACTACAATAATATATTTTTCAACCTTCATCTCAGTACTGGAATTCAAAAGAGGATAATCTTTTTCTATTCCTTTCCATAATATTGCATTATTTATGCAGAAGAACATGCAAATAGTAAGTCTTTTCTGCATAAACTATGCTTTTTAGTAGATCCCTTCTGATTGGTCTCAAGGAAAAAAATGTGCGGTACATGCTAAACCAGTCCTGGGCAAATTGGACTTTGGGTAACTTCATTCTGTCCTACACAATTTCAAGTGGATACAGTATTCCTCACTGTATTTTATGGGTTTGGAGGGCCACTTATTGTTTGTAGTACAGCAGAATCAAGAAGTCCAAACCCAGATCAGACCCCCATTAGATCTTGATTGTGACTTGAACGATGTGGATTTTGGGTCTAGCGGCATATAAATAAGCAGGAACTGTATGCGCTCAGATAGGTGTCTGAGTCCCATCTTCATGTGGGTTGGTGCGGTTTACCACCCTGGCTTAGAGATGGGCTGAAAGCCACAATCTACTCCCCTTCTTACCTGGTTTCCTAAAAAGCTGTGTGATTCACTGCCATATCCTGATTTTAATATTATTCCCACAAAAGTAAAATGAAATATATTTAATAAAACATATGTGGTGTGCCAAATAATATGTACATTATTCATTTGAAATGTATGATCTACACTGACTTTTCAGCCATAGATGTAAATGTAATCAGCAGTATATAGACCCTGGAAATTTGTAAGTGGCCTGACTTATTATTGCTGTCTGAAGCCCAGATCTGAACAGCTTCAATGCCCAGGGTTGTTTGGATCTGAACTAGTTGAACTCCAATCCTCCACTAAACATCAGCATCAAGCAGCGTTTCCTTCTGAACCTCTTTTTAAAGATGCAACATGGTTCCCTTCCTGGAGGAAATTTCCATAGTCCTGTAAGTTTCCGACTGTAGCAACTCTCAAGAGCATCACACTGAACTTGCAGTGCAAGTTAAAAATAAATAACTAAAGTAGGTAAAAAAGAACCTTTCAAAGTTCATGCTGCAAGCCACTATTTCACCTGACTGGCATTAAAAAAAGATTAAAAGAGAAGCCTAATGCCATGATAAAAAATACACACAAAGGACCTAGCAGCCTAGAGATCAGGGCTGGCCAGTGTCAGGCATCTTACATGACACCCACATAACTAACAATCCTTTCATGCCTTGTCGTGGCCCAGCTGAGATATTAGTATCAGTATGAGGCTGTTGTGGTGCCTGCTCTGTCCCTTCTCTTGCTGCTCCCACTGTGCCTGCTGGTGTCTGGCTAGAAGAGCAGAAGTGAGCGTGGGGAGACAGCAATGGGGATGCACAGCCTAGAGAAGTTAGGAGAGCACTTGACCCACCAATACGAGGCACTCCTTATCCCCTCAAACATAGCCCACTACCAACTCTCTCCCATCAGCTGACCCATGCAACCACCAATGGACTCTCCCCACAAGCTCCTGCTGTCTCAGGCAACCTCTCACACCCCAACGTTTCACTAGATTGCCCCAGATACTCTCCACAAAGCCTCTCTCCAGGTTGCCAACACCCTTTTCTCTCCAGCCTACCAGTTGCCCCATCTACTCCTTCACCTGTCTGAATGCCCCAGGGCACCTTCCCACTGTGTGTTTTCGGTGTTCACATGCGGGATAGGCCTCTTACTCTCAGCCACATCTGCTCCCACTGGTTGGCGTACTGTGTTTGATGGGGGATTCCATGACTTGGCTGGTTTGCAGAGTGAAGGGATGATGACCTCCTCTTGTCCAATGTCAAGGACTAAACTGGGAACCTTCAGAACTTAAAGTTGTAGCTAAAGAGCCAGGCCAGCTAGCTGGGGTCTATAACAGAGCCACATCTTCTGTAGATCAGGCATGGAAGGAGACATGTGATACTCACTGAACAATGGGTTACAAAAGTAATCTATATCTTCACCTATATGGTGCTAATGCCATGACACATTGAAGCAGTTGCTTGAATGAAAATCCTATTTCCTAGGTTTTCACAATATATGGGGAATAATTATACCTGCAATTTGTTGTCCTCTTGACCGTTTTTCACATTTTGAAGCTATACAAAGCCATTTTGGTTTTTTCAGTGTGGTTAACATGGCTGCAGAATGGATTTTAAGTCAGCGTCTATTTGGATCGAAGGGTGCTGTTTTAAGGTGTCAGTAATGCTGTGCATCGCATACTAAGCCCTCTCACATCTCCCCGTTTAAAAGGATTTGGAGCTAAAGCTGTTTCAAGTTCAGCTATAGTAGTCAGAGTTCAGGGACAAAGCACAACAATACGTTGGCGCAAGATGGTAGAAGCCAAAATTTACAGGGAGATGCTTGTGAAGAGATTTTACTGAATCCTTATAAGGTCAGTGGCTTTAGTGATGGTAGAACTGCCACACACGGCAGGGCTGGTTCAAAGAAGTCTGAGACCCTTTGATTGGAGTTCCTGGGCTGCAAGGGCCAAGGTTCAGTGTGTAACTTGAGCCTATTCCCACATCCTACCAATCCCAGACTCATATTCCTTGCCAGCTCTACAGATAGAAAGTTACAGGCCCATCATTGCCGGGCAGTTTCTGTAGAGACATGGGAAAATGGCCAGTGGGGAGTTCCTGTTCAACACCAAAGGAACATCACACAGTGTCTCAACCTGTCCCTAGGAGACAACTGCAGTTGCAGACCAGGTTGCGTTGCGTGGACTGCCCCTAATACTTGCTATTATGTAAAGGAATGCATACATATTTATTACAGAAAGGATGATCTTGTGGTTTGGGCAATAGCTTCAGAAGACCTGGGTTCAGCTACCTCCTGCACCAGCTTTCCTGCGTGACCATAGGCAAGTCACTTAGTCTCTCTGTGCCATATTTCTCCATCTGTAAAATGGGGACAATAGTACTTCCCTGGCTTATGATGGATCTCAGGATGTAACCAAACAATGACAGATTTTTGTTTGTTGGGTTCTAAAGTCAAGATTATGGCATGCTCCAGGAAGAATTGAAGACAGCAATTTTCTCCCCCTGTGAAATGGCTACATTGGTAAAAAAAAAAAATCATCTGACCAGCTCTTTTGAAAGCCCAATAATAATTTGGGGACTACCCCATCAATTATGCCCTTTCGCATCTAAACATCCAGTCTCATGGATCTCAGAAGCAAGCCATATACATTATAATTCCACATCTGCAATGTAACTAGTGCTGTGAAAAGCTAAAGTTCACGGAAGGATCAAACACACACTAGCAAGGTTTAAAACTATAAGAAAGAGAAGATGAGGGTTTTTATCAATTATTATAAGTGATTATTATACAGTTGTATATAGGTTTTGTCAGGGATAGCTGGTGGGAGGGATAGCTTGGTGGTTTGAGCATTGGCCTGTTAAACCCAGGGTTGTGAGTTCAATCCTTGAGGGGGCCACTTAGGGATCTAGAGCAAAAAATCAGTACTTGGTCCTGCTAGTGAAGGCAGGGGGGCTAGGCTCAATGACCTTTTGGGGTCCCTTCCAGTTCTATGAGATAGGTATATCTCCATATATATATATATATATACACACATACCCACAATGCTCACTGATCAAAATGGCAAGCGATTTAACAGTATGTTTCTAAAAACAGACTGAGCACAAAGTTTCTATACAAAAGATTTAGGAGTTTATGAGTTGCCACCATAATCACTCCTCCCTGACCCCCTCACCAAAAGGTGAGAAAATATACTTTGCATACATTACAATCAGATAAACAAGACAACCAGTCAGACTATTTCAACAGTTATAAACACACTATTTCCTTTCAATGTTTCCTATTGAGAGAACATTTTGTGGCTATTAATAGCTTTCATGAAACATCAGTTTCAGCAGCCTGACCTGACTCCAGACACAACACTAATTTTAACTGATGAGCTCTTAACTCTCAGTTACGTATATGGATATTCATCAGATGACCAAATAAAAACAATAAGACACCAAAACAAATGTGCTGCCAGCAGCGTTAAGGTGAGTCACTTTCACTACACACCCATCTCCATGTTAATAAGCATTTCGCTACTGCAGCTTTGTTCCATGTTTCAGTCTTGATCATTACAGCTGTTCAATACAAGTCAAAGTCCTTCCACACTGCTCACTTCTAGGTCCCTGAAGAAATATGGTAAACGGGAAAACACTTCTGAACTAGTGATGACTGACATAAATCTATAAAATATTTCCAGAGGCGATATCAAGACAACATACAATAAACATGCTCATGTTTTATGTATGCTGTCTACAGATTCAGAAATCAATCACTGGATACTTTAGCATTTCAAATACACTAAATAGTCGGGCAGCATATCAAACTCAAAGGGAAATATTTTAGATCTGTTACATATCATTAGGACTATATGGGCTTGGAACGTTAGTTAAAATAGGTACTTGAGAATTGTTATTTTTTTATTTGAAAGGTCTTCCATTCCTGGAACTAATAGATCTCCATCAGGAGACAGTCTTAGCTATGGTTAGGCAAGACATTTTTACAAAACTAATAATAAAAAAATCTCTGTGGGGCTGATTCATTAAAATGAACCACACACAATATGCACACACTTCCGCAAGGATAAAGAAGGAGAATTATTATCCACACATTAGCCCCTATTCATCTGGCCATACGCCGTTATCATGCATCCAGTTAAACAGGATCTCCAATCATACTGCCATCCACCAATTAGCGTATATGTGAGGACTGAATCAGAACTGATAAACTGCAAACACCTAACAAAGATTCTTCTTTGGCTCAGGCGGTAGGAGCCTGCCTGATAGAATAGGAGGATGGGGGTTCTTTCTTCTCTGCCATTGTGACTTGCCAGGCAACATGGAAGCTATGAAGGAGGTGATGAGATAACAAACCACAGAATGTTCATTTCAAAAAACACCTGGGAAATGCCATCACATGACGAGGAAGGGAGTAAATTAAGTCAATTGACTGGTGGGGGGACGGATGGTCAATATGTGACTTTGTCCATTTATGCAGGCTTGATGCTATTTGCACTCAAGTTTCGAATAAATTGGGCAGATGACCCACGTGTGTACATAACTCTCATTCATGTTAACTCTTGCCTGCCCACTGAGGATAGAATATAAATCCTAATGAATACAGCAACGTGTGTGATAAGAATCCTTCTGTGGTGAAGAGCACTTTATAAAACACTATGTTATAATTGGGGAATAAGAAACAGCAGAGCCAGGGCAAGTCAACGGACCTAGAATGGGCTGTGAATCTAGTTTAAAGATCAACTGTGTTCAGCTCCTCCGCTCACTATGTGGTGGAGAGAACAAGTTCACTAAATGTCAGAGCAGGGGACAAAGAATCAGGAATCCAGAGTTCTCTCCTGAACTCTGGCACTGACTCACTGCATGACCTCATGAAGTCACTTAACTTGTGCTGAACAGTTTCCCCTCTCTAAAATGGGTATTGAAGAGTCCTGAGGCTTAGGGTATGTCTACACCGCCATCGTAGGTGTGACTGCAGCACAGGCAGACATACCTGAGCTAGCTTTAATCTAGCTAGCACCAGTACCAAGAGTGGTAAAGCTATATAGCAGGACAGGTTTCAGCGCAGGCCGTATAAGCCCATTTGGGACCCTGGCTATTTATTCAGGCAGCTAGCCTGTGCTATTGGTACTGCTAGCTAGATTAAAGCTAGCTTGGGTAGGTCTACGTGTGCTGCAATCACACCTCTGACGGCAGTGTGTACATATCCTTCGTGAACATTTGTACACCAGTGCTAGAGCTGCAGACAGGGGCATGGAAGCCGTCAGCGTGCCAGAATCAGCCCGTGTGACACCAAGTGATATGCCGTTCTGTAGCTCTTGTGTGTGGATGGAGTGGGAACTGGGCAGAGCCTGAAAACATAGCAGGGGATCAAACACACAGAGCCCCCTCCCCACTCCATGGATCCTGCCCAGACGCATAGCACATCACCCCCATTTTGCAATCCTAAAGACCTCTTCCCCGCATGTCAGGATCAGCACTGGCTGACGCCCCTGGGGGCAGCCTGCAGCTCTGCAGAGGGGAGTCATAGAGTGTGAGGCAGGAGGTTATACTGACACAAGGCAGCATTAACACACCATTGATTTTACATATTAATTTATGGCAGGTTATAGGGGATGCTACTCCTGCCTCATTTCTGGCTCCACCCCTTTCTTACAGGGGTAGAAAGGTGACAACTTGAAGCAGGAAATGCATGCCTTGACTTGTTCGAGGGATTTGATCCCCATCATCCTACACAAGTTCAGAGGAGCCCATGGGCCATTCAGATTTCTTGGAACATACTTGGGAACCTCTCTCTAGTAACACATAGTAGCATTAAATAAAATATATTTTAAAAACTTCTGAACACATAGCTTTGGGAACAGGCCATGAAGGAACTCAGAAAGTTTCCCTACCAGCTGCACAGTATAAGAGATCCGGAAGCCTCCCCTTAAGATGCAAAAAGGGCCCCTGCTAATTTGAGTGGGCTGAATGGAACATCTGTTGAGATTCAGAGAATCTTTACTAGGGAATATTGGGCATGGTGGGGTTACATAAATGGTTATCATCTGCAAATGAGGAAAATTAATATGTTTAGCCTTAATCTTAGATAACAAATAGGATTTAAAACAGAGAGACTAAAACACAGTGTATGTATCATGGCTGGGGAAATAGGTTTGTACCTTTCCATCTATAGATAACATGGACTACATTGTCAGAAGTGGGCAGTGATTTGGGGTCATTCAGCTGTCAGATGCTCAACTTAAAACACTTTAGTAGGGCCTGATTTTCAGTGGGTGGGTGCCCAGCACTTAATGAAAATCTAGCCCATTTCAGAGGTCTCAAGTAGGACTTCCAAGAACAAAGCACCCCAAATCACTAGTCATTTAGGAAAATTTAGGCTACACACACACAAATATCAGCAAATCCATAACACAAGTTGAAAACCATGCACTTACCTCAATAACAATGTTAGGTAAGTTCTTGGAGCCGGGATCAACTACAGGCACATGTGTATAGCTATGTACTAGTGTGGAAATTTCCATTATTACTTCAATTTCATGTGATAATCATTCCTTATGTTCTTTAACTTTCTTCTTTGCCTAGAGACTGTCTCAGTTTAAGACATAAACTAGCAGATTCTGGTGGAAACTAAATGGAAAAATATTCCATAACTCACAATCTATTTCTGAAGGAATGTAGGGCTGTGTTTGGGGTGTTATAGAGGGAAATAAGTTAGCTTAAACCCACCCTTATAGGTAGCAGGTGCCACAGAGCAGCCAATAGAGAGAGAGATAGCTTCTCTCAGAGCTGCTTGAGTCCCTCTCTAAGCCCAGCCCCTTCCTTGAAAGGGCTATAAAAGGGCTGTGCAAGCTGCACTGGTTTGTGATTTCTCACAAGCAGAAACCACCAGTAGTTTGCTCTTGCAATGTGATGCATGCATGCAGGCTGGAGCATCACCAAAGTCATCACGTTTGCAAAATCAAGGGTCCTTGTTCACAATTCTAGTTTAGTTTGATTGAAAATTGTTTGGTTGTTTAAAGTTGCCATTTTAAAAGGGACAGCCAGAGTGAAATCATGCCTTCTAACATTGCCCAAGTTTGACATCATTCTTACGAGCCTGCTAACTAGTTCGCTCAGAATTGGGTCATTCCTGCCAAAATGTAATGGTGGCAACTTCCTGACAGAATAATAAAACTTAGAACCTATTTATAGAAGCAGGTGGCTTTCCTTTAAACTGGGGGTTATTTTGAAAATGGATGTAACCTACTTTAACTTTTCCTTATTTGGAAAGGGAGTCAGGGGTTTTCACAAAACAAGTTAATTGAAATGAAGTTCTACTTGGATCTGATTTACATTAGAGAATAATTAAAGTTTCTATCCTTTAATCATGCTCTTTTTTTCTTCCTTTAAAACAAACTGTTGTGAAGCTAGAGTTGTCCCTTAGCTATTGCTACTCAATAGACCAGCAGTGCTATGCTTAAGGGAGCTCTCAGGAAAAACCTTGTTATTTTTTTTCCAGCCAAACTGAAGGGAGGAATAGGATGATTGCTGTGCTGCTGGCCCAGACAGAGGTGACTTTTACCATGGGGGCTCAGAAAAATCCTTCTGTAGAACAAACATTTGCCTTCAGAATGGGCTAGATTGCACCAATAGTCAGGCACTTTAAACTTTCCATGGGGGAGGATAACGTCCAGATCCATAGGCGCCAACTTTCTCCGGCACCGGTGGGTGCCCGTGCTCCCCCGCCCCTGGCCCCACCCCGACTCCACCCCATACCCACCCCTGGCCCTGCCCCCATTCCAACCCCATCCCCAAAGTCCCCGCCCTAACTCCACCCCCTCCCTGCCTCTATTGGATCCCTTCCCCAAATCCCTGCCCCAGCCCCGCCTCTTCCCCCAGCGTGTGGCATTCCTGCTCCTTCCCCCCTCCCTGCCCCACGAATCACTGTTTCGTGGCGCAAGCACTGGGAGGGAGGGGGAGAAGCAGGACACGGCGGCGCACTCGCGGTGGAGGCGGAGGTGAGCTGGAGCAGGGGCGAGGGGCCACAGGGAGCTGCCGGTGGGTGCTGAGCACCCACCAATTTTTTTCCGTGGGTGCTCCAGCTCCGGAGCACCCACAGAGTCGGCACCTATGTCTAGATCCCCCTTAAAAGGTCTTAACTTCCCACCACCTTTCCATTTCAACTTGCACCTGATGCAATCTATGCTGGGCTAGGTATATCTCTTAAGAACAAAGTATCAGCATCTGCGGGGAAGAGTCACACGTGTTATGGCCCCGATTCTGCAAAGAGCTCCGTGCCACTGAAGGCAAAGAGGTTTTCAATGGCTGCAGATGGCTGCCTGCACAGAGCACATAGTAGTATTGGGGCCTAAGTATGTTTGCTAAGTGCTGATCTCTATGTAACAGAAGACAAAAGAATCCCCTCACCCATCCCCTCTGACAGTATAAACAACCCTGTTATATGGATCTCATCGGAAGCTAAGGGAAAAAAATTTTGGGGAGCTCTTTGTCAAACTATTGGCAGTGCACCATGTACTGGAGCCATGTTAGCTCACCAGTGTCCAGAAGTTGCACTGACCTCTGTGCAGGCAAACAATTGTGAAGGGCGTCATGTAGAGAGCTGCACAATTGAAGTCACGTACAGGGCACAACAACTTGTATTCATAGATTCCAAGGACAGAAGGAAACATTCTGATCATCTAGATGTCCTGCATAACACAGGCCATAGAATTTGCCCAAAATAATCCTTAAAGCAGATCTTTCCAGAAAAAAAAAATCCAATCTTGATTTAAAAATAGTTAGTAATGAAGAATCCAGCATGGCACCAGGTGTTGTTCTAACGGTAAGTTACTCTTTGTTAAAAATGTACACCTTATTTCCAGTCTGAATTTGTCTAGTTTCAACTTCCAGACATTGGATCACGTTATATCCTTTTCTGCTAGATTAAAGTGCCCATTATTAAATATTTGTTCCCCATGCAGATACTAAGAGACTGCAATCAAGTCACCCCGTAACTGTCTCTTTGTGAAGATAAATAGATTGACCTCCCTGAGAATATCACTATAAGACATGTTTTCTAATCCATTTTTCCAGCAGTGATCACACTAATGCCAAAGACAGAGGTCAAATAACCTCTCTACTCATACTTAATATTCCTGTTTATGCATTCCAGGATCTTATTAACCATTTTGGCCACAGAATTGCACTGGGAGCTGATTATCCAGCATGACCCCCAAGTCTTTTCAGAGTCACTGCTTCACAGAATAGTGTTCCCCGTCCCGTAAGTCGGGCCTACATTCTTTGTTCCTAGCTGTATACATTTACATTTAGTCATATTAAAATGTATATTGTTTGCTTGCATCAGGTTTACCACATCTTTCAGCTCCCTCTAAATCAGTGACCTGTTCTCTTCATTATTTATCACTCCCCTAAATTTTTGTTTCATCTGCAAACTTTATCAGTGATGATTTTATGTTTCCTTTTAGTTATTAATAGACATGTTAAATAGCGTACGGCAAAGAACCAGGCCTTGTGGGACCTCACTAGATACACACCCACTCAACGATGATTCCCAGTTTACAAATTACATTTTGAGATCTAGAAGATAGCAAACTCTTAATCCACTGAATGTGTGCATGTTAATTTTACAGTCTTTTAGCTTTTTCATCTATGACCAGTGCTGTTTATTCTTGAGTATCTTCTACTGCACTTTTCCCATGAACTAACTGTTAACATCTAGACAGACATGGTCCACTCTTGGACCGTTTCTCTTCCTATAAAGGAAACTGCATAATTTTAATGAGCTATAAAGTTTTTGAAATGACTTGCTGCTCACCCAATCTGTATCTCTTCTGTCTGTTGCTCTTTGCTCACTGGAGATGTCTGTGCTGCTTGATTTTATGGCATTGTCTTTGCCAACTCAGGACAGTCACGAATAGGCAAACTGCTTTCCCAGTCATGGTTTTTATCCAAAGCAAGGCCGTGTGATTTGTTTGAGTCTTCCCTTCATTGTTCTTGGGAAATAACAGTTGCAGTGGGAGACCTGTCCTTGTACTAATATCTTATATGATCTTGGTACTACTCTGCACAAATGTCCCCGTCTTCCATCTCTTTTCTCTGTCATTAGGTTGTGACATCCTGTACCCCATGTTCACCATTTTTATAAGGGTATGATATGTTTTGTGCAAAATATGCCTGGTGAGCTATAATTTGAAAAGTCATAATCCGCTGAGTATTATTGTCCTGGTAAAATGTGTGTATCAATATTGTATGTGAAGTTATAGGATTCTACTATGTATCGTTGTTATAATTTGCTCCAAGGTTCAAATAAGCAGGTCCAAGCCAGTTTTTCAGAGGCAAAGACTCACTGGCACTTCAGCCAGATGTTAAAGAAGATCACCAGCTTAAGCAGCCATTCCTCAGCACGTGTAGAGTGCAAATAAGAAATTTACATTGTATCACAGGAATATTTCAAACCTCATGTCCACAACAGACTGTGTGTCACCCAGTCTCAGCAAGAATGTTTCTATCACAAGAAATTGAGTTATAAAGGGAGAGGAAAACATTGACTTCAGATCCCATCCTCCCATCTCTCTGCTTATGATATCAACGAACACCTTACAGACTCCAAACTGGGGGAGGGAGTCTCTGTCTGAAAGGAAATCCAGCCTGTAAACTATTACAACTTGTGGTGAGAGAAAGATACTTGCTTTAAATCCTAAAACTTGCTAACATTTAGGAATTAGCTTGTGTTTTTATCTTTTTATTTCTTTTGTAACCAATCCTGACTTTTATGCCTTATCACTTGTAATCACTTAAATCTATCTTTCTGAAGTTAATAAACTGATTTTATTATTTTATCTAATCCAGTGTGTGTCTGCTTTGAAGTGTTTGGGAAACTACACCTGAGGCACAAAGTTGGTGCATAATCATTTTCCTTTGTTGAAATGACAAACTTACTATGAGATCGTACTGTCCAGGGGGGTACTGAGCAATGCAAGATGAATATTTCTGGGGTGCGTCTAGGAATATGCGGGAGTCGCACTGTAAGTAATTCATAGATGGCTAGGAGAACATTCGTATATTCAGCTGGCAATGATTTTGCAAGCTGAAGGCTGTGTGAGCAGGCCAGGTAAAACAGTGTAAAAGTCATCCCAAGCTATAGCGTTAAGGGGACACCGCTGTTCAACACTCCAGATTGTATCCTGGAGAATGTCACATAGGTGCTGGGTATACTCTTATTGGCCATCCTAAATGGAGTTCAAGGAGCTCTTTGATACCTCTGTCATAATACTATTTGTCATGCTGTTGCCGCTATTTGATTTGTTACATCATCTGTTTCACTGCTGCTGCCTTCGAAAGTTTATTTGCTGTAGGCATGTTGACCATGTACAGTGGGACACGAGATGCTGTACTGGGCTGCTGCCCATGCCTTTTGCTGGTTTATTACACCAGTTTACTAATGCTGTCCATGGGTTTATCATCCCAGTATGCCTTTATTAGCAGTTTCTTGGAAATCTCAACAGGCCTCTGCTTAGCCATTAACTGGTTGCTATACGCCGAGGATGGAATTTGTTCAAGTTCTGCTGATGCTGCAACCTGTTCAAGCAAATAGGCAAACTTAGGTCCCTTAGCTTACTATCTACATATGTACAGACATCTCTTTTGTAGGCCACTCTCAGAAGACCCGCTGTCTCCGCCCAGAGCACCACTGATTTTAGTGGGGCATTCTCTGAAGTTGTGAAGGTCTGTCCATGTGGAACGCGGTCCTGGTTTGGGTGCAGACTGGGGCAAGTTGGCCCAGTAAAGGGGAGCCACAGGCCACAACAAGAGGCCCCCTCAACTGCTTTGTTGATTGTGTATTTTTTTAGGGTTAAGTTTCCCACACATTTTCACATGCTATGTTTGGGGCAAAGGCGTTCAGAGTGAATCCAGAATGTCTGGGCTTGCTTTGATTTCTTGGAACTTGTGGAAAATAGGGATTGCCAGACTGCATCAGACCTGAGGTCAATCTAATTGGGTATCCTGTCTCTGACAATGGCCAGTATCAGATGTTTCAGAGGAAGGTGCAAGAACCCTGCAGCAGGTAGATGTCTGGCAACCTACTCCGCATATTAAGTTTTAGCCTAATCATTAATAGTTAGTTTGTTTTAAACCCTGAAGCATGAGATTTAACATCCTTCCCAAAATTCTTGTTATCCATAGAAATGGTAGAATCCTAATGCAATTTTTGACTAACATAGACGGAAATGTGAGCCATTTATCTACATTTAGTAAGCATGTGCTGCATTGAAAGAAATCTCTACATTCCCAGTTTCATATTTCTCCCTAAACAACCTCCCAGCACCATTTTATAACTCAGGCTGACACGGAGTTGATACATTGACAGAAAGTATCAAATGTCAGCTAGGGCTGTGATTTCCACTAGAGGCTCCTGGGAACAAAGTATGAACAGATTGTTCGTGCCAGAGTACCTCATTATTTTAAGCAAATTGACTGTCTTATTGACTACATTCAAAGGTTGTACGCTAGTTATAATTACCAGTTCTACTTAATTTTCTTTTATAAGAAGGTCTGTACTCTGCACTTGACAGTGTAATTTTGATTAACCTACTTTTTGCCACAGGAGGCTATTTAATGTTTTTTAAAAAGTCACTTGAACATAACTGTGTACAACACACATACACTATACTCATTTATATCTAATCTGAACAGTGAAATGCATCATAAAGACCACCTATTTTTGAAAATAGTGATTAGCATTTGCACAGACAGTAAGGCTAACAGCAGCGCGCGCGTGCGCACACACACACACACACACTCTCTCTCTCTCTCCTGGAATTTTATAAGAGCAGAGAGCATTTTGGAGTAATCTACCACAAAATACAGTAGTGTGATCCAAATCAAGAAGATTAAAGGTTTTGTCACACACCTCCATGTCTCTAGTTCCTGATTATCTTATGATAATTGCATTTGGCTGCGATTTTACTTTATAATAATAATGTGATGTATTAATTTTTACAGTCTATCCCTGTCACTTTAAAATCCAACAAAAGAACTCTCTCTGACCTCCAGCTACAAGATGACAGAGGTAATATGAACTGACTTCGGTGAGGCGCACTCAGGTATGGTCAATGTAATACTTGAAAACAGCTTCTTGACTGAGAAGCAAGAAGGATGGAAATGAATCTGTTGATGCAGAATCATCTACCTGAAACTAGGACTGATAAAATGTCTCTTGTAATCCTATTAGCCTCATCCTTGGTTGCAACTTGGGATAGCCCTGAGGAACGCTTCATACATTAGGCTAGACGATAAAAAAATATGGGCTCTCCAAAGCTAAGAGTGATATAACAAAAATGACACTGTCAAGGGATTAAAGCCCAACAATATACTGTGTTTAAGACACGTATTATTTTTCTTTATGTTTAAATCATACCTCATAAATGAAGGCCCATATCATCCAAGTCAATGGGATTTCGGTGTAGTAGTTTTCTCTTACAGAGTCACTTGCAGGATCAGTGCCCTAAGTAGAACTTCAAACTGATCCTTCATGCCATGAGACTGAAAACAAAATTAAGCCCTCCACCCCAAAACGATGTACTCTTCAAACATTAACAACAACCTATTTAAAGTGTTGTCATATTACAACATATCACTTTGTAAAATGGTCCTTTCTCATTGCATATTTCTCTTCTTGGTCTGTTTTGCTTCAGCGATGACAAAAAAAAAAAAAGACTTCCTTATGATTAGGCTTGCAAAGCCAATAGGTGAGAACAAGCTGCATTCTATTCTCATCTTGGTGTCATTAGCAAGGTTGTCTGTAAAAATTCCAGAATCTTTATTACTAGGGTGACTATATTTCCCAAAGAGAAAATGGGACATTCCCAAGGTCCCCCTGCCCCCTCAGGAGGCTGTCAGCTGTTGCTGGAATCCTGCCACCCACCCCCGATGCTGGAACACTGCCTCACACCCCCAGCTCCCACTTCAGAGAGCTGGCATCTCCACTCCCTCCAACCCCCCAGTCCTCCACACCGCACCCTACTTTTTTTTTTTTTTTACAAAAGTGGGCATTTGTCCCATTTGCTCTTGCCAATTGATCAAGTCAGCAAGAGCAAATGGGACAAATGCCTCCTTTTGGAAAAAAAAGGTCAGGGCTTTAAAAAGGGACTGTCCCAGCCAAAACTGGCGAAGTGGCAAAAGGTAGGAAGAACCCAGTTTGATTTTCAGATCCAAGGGTGACTTTGCATGGCTGATAGTTGGAGAAAAGAAAATAAACATCTTTTCACTTGTAAACTGAGAAAATGTGATGTGAAATCCATTGGGAGAATATATAGGGGAGCCCACAATGTCATTTTTATAGTTACTTTTCAGACCACAAACACTCCTCAAGAACTCTAGTCAGAGCTTGAAGGAATGATCTAATAAAACATACACTCTGTGGGGCCATCATGCTATGGATTGAACTACCACAATTAAAATGACCCCAAGACATTTCAAAATAAGATTTCTGAGATGTATGGTGGAATCGCTTAAGAATGGAAAGCTGCTTTCCCTGCTGTAAGATGATGAGCTTCCTCCAGAGAAATGAAATAAGACCAAGTGTGCCCTTATTTCAGAAAAGGATTAACTGAAGACACAGCGCTGGTTGAGACACCAGAGAGCTATGGAACTTACAATGCAGAAGCTTTAAAAATGTATTATTTTCAGGAGCCGTTTTTCTACTAAATGCTAATAGCAAAATTTAAGGAAATAATTATACTGCCTAATTAATATTTATGAAGATGATAGACAATAAGAAGTATTGTACTTTATACAAAGTATATATTTGGATTAATATATGCAGTTAGTTAATATGAGTTCTGCTGAGATGATGCAAATATAGCATCATTCAAATATACATGAATATATGAATGATGCAATATTTAATAAAGATTATATATCTATAAATGGTGCTATAGATACATTATATATATACTGGGTATTGGTATAATATAGGCATATAGTGTGTAATATATATAAACCCTATATATTAAAGATATAAATGTCACAGCTTAAATGTATTCTTTGATTTTTATCAGCTATTGACCAGGAAAGATAAAAAAAATAATTGTAACAGTTACCCTTATTAATTATATAATAAGTTATCCTTATTAAATATACTATATATATATATATATATTTATTTGGGAGCTGTGAATAGTTAATGTAAAACAGTCTTCTCTAGCAAAATACATAGTGGAGCAGTAATAAATCAGTTTACTGAAGCTCACTCCACTTACACTTTAGTCTTTCAGCAAGACAGCAGCACTCTTTGCACTTAATATGGGAACAATGCTTTTAGTACAGTTGTGTTCCAAAAACGTGCATGCATAAAAATAGTTACCTAATACAACCATCCAAGTGATGTTGGGTTTGCATTCTAGTTCTAATGGCTGCAATCTCAGCTTTTCTACTTTTGTGCCTATATTATACCTATGGCCATTATGTTCAGAAAAATGGAGCACACTTGGAAGGAGACACAGAGAGAGAAAGAAAGGAAGAGAGATAGTGTATGTGTGTGTGTGTGTGTGTGAGAGAGAGAGAGAGTGAGAGAGAATGAATACAGGATATTGGAGTGAGAAAAATATATATTGGAGAGAGCAAAGATTTCTCAAAATCCTGTTTAACAACATTAGTTTAATTGATCTTTAGCTATATTTAAATTCACTTTGAGCCAGAAAATATGGGGTTCTTTTAATTTTCATGTCACTTTAATGATCATAAAAGTTGCTGCACTTCAAGCCTCTGGAGTGTGAAATGACATCACTCCATAGGACATATAGAACAAGGCAATGGAGTGCAGAATTCCCCATACAGCCTCATTAATGTGATTCAACCATGATCTGGAGATATGGCCTTTATGGAAGACAATAGGTCATGTCAATCCTTGAGTGCTGAGACTGGCACCAAGAGCAGTGGTAGTGGTAGTCGTGATTACTGTGATATAGTGTCCCTATTTATAGGGAAGGGAACTACAAAACTTGTTTCACATATGCTACCAAATGTCCAACAGACAGTAACAACTTTTGACCGGGGCTGGATTTTAACCACTGAAGTCCTATCATGTTCCATTATCTACTCCCAGAGGTACCCAATTCCTCTCTACTTTGCACAAATATGGTATTTGAATTGTGGTATTTCTGAGTGAATTTAGATTCAAACACACATTAATTATACATCAGAAGGAACCTGTTCTCATAGACTCGTGGAGCAGAAAGGGCCATCATGATCAGCTAGTTTGACCTCCTGAACATTGCAAGCCACATAATCTCACCCACCCACTCTTGTAGTAGGCTCATATCCTCTGGCTGATTTACTGAAGTCCTTAAATCTTGATTGAAAGACTTCAAGTTACAGAGATTGCACCATTTACTTTAGTTTAGTGTCCTGTGCCCCATGCTGCAGAGGAAGGCAAACTCCCTCCCTACTCCCCCAGGGTCTCTGCCATTCTGATCTGGGGGAAAATTCCTTCCTGATCCCAAATATGATAATCAGTTAGATCCTGGGCACGTGGGTGAGACCCAACCACCAGATACATGGGAAAATTTCTGTGTAATAACTCAGAGCCTTCCCCATCTAGTGTCCCATCTCCAGCCATTGGAAATATTTGCTAAAAGCAGTTGCTGATGGGTCATATGCCATTGCAGGCAATCTCATCATACCATCCTTGTCATAAATTTATCAAGTTAGGATTTTTGCTCCCACTAGTCCCCTTAGAAGACTGTACCAGAACTTCACTGTTCTGATGGTTAGAAACGTTCAGCTAATACAAAATATAAACTTATTGATGATCAGTTTATATCCATTTGTTCTTGTACCAACATTGGCTCTTAAATTCAATAACTCCTCTTCCTCCCTGGTGTTTATCCCTCTGATGTATTTATAGAGAGCAATCATATCTCCCCTCAGCCTTCATTTTGTTAGGCTAAAGAAGCATATCTCAATAAGTCTCCTCTCGTAAGGTAGGTTCTCCATTCCTCTGATCATCCTAGTAGCCCTTCTCTGCACCTGTTCCAATTTGAATTAATCTTTCTTAAACATGGAGATCTGAATTGCACACAGTATTCCAGATAATGATAATAACACTTCCCTGTCTCTACTGGAAATACCTTGCCTGATGCATCCTAGGATTGCATTGGTCTTTTTCTCTGCTGCATCACACTGGCAGTTCATAGTCATCTTGTGATTAATCAATAGTCTTTCTCCTTCTCTGTCACTTCCAACTGATACATCCTCAGCTTATTGCAAAAATTCTGCTTGACCTTGCACTTGGCACTATTAAATTTCATCCCATTTTTATTACTCCAGTTTTCAAGTTGTCAAAATCTTCTTGCATGACTTTCTGGTCCTCCTCTGTATTGGCAATACCTCCCAACTTTGTGTCATCTGCACATTTTATTAGAACTCTCCCACTTTTTGTGCCAAGGCCATTAATGAAAATGTTAAATAAGACTGGTCCAAAATCTGATCCTTGAGGAACTCCACTCTCCTTTTCTCCTCCCTATTATAAGCAAATTATTGAAAAGGAGAAAGATATGTCCTTACTGCCATGTAATGTAAACTGCAGGGAGAATTATACTAGAGGACATGTACATCTTCACAGTTCTTCTGCCCGTTTTTCTATGGCACCTGCCATAGGTAGCCAGAAAATGTCCAACAATACTCACAAGAAAGTCCATGTAGCCTGAGGGTCCATCTGCCTTCCCTGGAAATATATTGACTGGCTATTATGGAGATCTGTTTTAGTCACTAATGACAACTATTATGGAGATGTCTTGCCAGCTCCATAATTTCACTTGTTTTACTATTTGTGTTAGAGTAGCTCTGAGAGATATCACCCGAGATTGGGGCCTCATTGTGGTAGGTACTGTACAAACATACAGTAAGTGATACACTCTGCACTGAAGATCTTATACTATAAGTAGACAAAACTGACAAAGCGAGGGGAAAAGGAAAAGAAAGGATAATAATACTTTATCCCCAGTTTGCAGATGGTGAACTGAGGGACAGAGATTACAGCAGATCTGGGTATTGAACCTGGATCTTCTGAGTCCCAGACCAGTTCCTTAATAACCACAACATCAAAACCATCATAAAACAACTTGTAAGGTACCTCTAATAGTTGAGGGAGGGAGGTAAATATACATTTTGAGAAGGGTTGAGCTCCTGCAACTTCTATTGTACTGTGAGGTAGGAGATAATCTATTCATTTTAATACAAATCTTGTTTTTCACCTCCATATAAACTTTCCCCTCCGGTCTTGTTGTCTTCCCCTTTACATCTCAATCGTCCTTCATCCCAGACTCTTCAGTTTTAACAATCTTGGGGTCTTCCAAACAATGGTGATGAAAACATCTTTTTATGTCTTTTGTAATAAATATCTCAGCAGTGTCCACTGACATTGCAATGACTTCCGGATCAGCAAAATTGCCAATGCTTCATTGTTTGGAGTCACTCTTTGCTGCATTTATCCTGATTCTCAGGCCACTAAGGGCTTTATATGCCTCTTTGGCAACATAAAGAGGCCTTGCAATGGACAGAGAAAGCCCCTAAGAACAGCCTCTCTGAAGGGTCTTCCTCAGCTGCTGTATGCCCTGCTCCCTACCTCAAGTACAGGAAGTGGTTTGGAAGAGTGAACTAAACTACAGCTATTATCTGCTTCCCACGGCCCACCAGGAGCAGTTAAGTGGGTTAGAACAGCCTTGATGGTACTCTAACTTACAGTGAGGACCAGGCAGGCCTCACCTATAGCTTCAGACCAGAATACACTTCACAGGTAGCTTAATGCCACCTTCTGCCCCTGCCCTCTTGTTCATGTCCCAAATCATAGCAACTGAGAATGAGGCCGCAGGGTTCTAAAGATGTGCGTCTGCCTCAGTCCTCAAGACCCAGAAATGCCACATGGCGGCATGGTTCCTGACCTCACTGGTGCTCAAATGTATTCAAATGTTTCTTAGAAATTCTTTCCCTCTGTATTTTTATGAGATGCATCTACTGGCTCGATCACAGATAAACTAGTACAAATCAATGAAAAAGATTTTTATCTTAATTGCCTCTAATTCGTAATGCAATAATTACATGAACATACTGTACCCTGCAAAGCATCTATCCTTTGTTCTGCAATTTTTACTGTGCCGTGTTTAATTGAGTCTGTTAGTAGCTTATAATGGACTCTAAGAGCCCTCTTCATAAAATAATAATAACAAAAAAAACCCAACACCTTACTGTAATGGAAGTAGAAAGAGGCATGTTTTCAGTGCTTGGTGGGAACAGAATTGTATAGTTTACCTGGGCTTATAAAGCAAACATGTCACAAAATAATCCTTTTACCAGATTGTGGGTGGCAAAAACCAGCACAGAGAATTTTTGGGGAGGGACTTATTCAGCTCTAAAAAGTGAGTCAAAATTAAAAAGTGAACAACAGGAATACTACTAGTGACAGTCAACAGAATAATAGAACAGCACCAGATGTACGTAAAGCTGCTAGGATCAAAGTTTAGGAGTCTGCCATGTAGCCAGGTGCTGTTGTTACACAAGTACATCTGGAATAACTTGGTTCTGTGACTGCTGTATAGCTAGAAGGAAAAGAAGAAGAATGATAGTTTTGTGGTTAAACACTGGGCTATGACTTAGGAGATCTGGGTGCTGAGTCCATGTCTTCTATGGGCTCCCTCAAAGATTTTGGGCAGGTCACTTAATTTCCCTGACCCTGATTCAAAGCAAAGCATGGGCTTAAGTTGATCCTCATTCAGGAAAGCCCTTGGTCTGCAAATTCACTTGGTCAATACAGGCAAAAAAGAGGAATAGTAGTTACGAGAGGTGCAATTTGCTGTCACTATCATTGTACAAATCATACAGCAGCCAGATTTAAAGGCATAGAGAAGAGGACCAAGAGGATGAAGATGCTAAAATGCAGACATCAGTGGTTCCTTCCTGGAATGGTTTGTTGTTACCTATCAAACCACACTTTGGACCCATGGTAGCACATGACTTTTTTGGCAGGTGAGGCACAAATCACAATATAGTTATTTTCGCCCCTTTCCAATGTATAATTTAACAGCTTTAAAGCTTACCTTATTTATAGCAGTGGTTCTCAAGTGGGGGTACACGTACTCTTTGGGGTACACAGAGCTCAACTCATCTAGATATTTGCCTAGTTTTACAATGTGCTACATAAAAAGGACTAGCAAAGTCAGTACAAGCTAAAATTTCATACACACAATGACTTGTTTATACTGCTCTATATACTATCCACCAGTGGTTTTCAAACTATGGGTTGTGATCGTAAGGCACTGGGTCGCGGCGGCTCTGGTCAGCACTGCCGACTGGACCGTTAAAAGTCCCATTGGCAGTGCTGCCCAGCTAAGGCAGGCTAGTCCCTACCTGTTCTGACACTGCGCTGCACCCAGAAGCGGCCAGCTCCAGATCCGGCTCCTAGTCGGGGTGGGGGAGGGGAGGGTTGGGAGGAGGGGACTGAGCTCCGCACGCTGTCCCTGCCCAAGCACTGGCTCTGCACTCCCATTGGCTGGTTCCTGGCCAATGGGAGCTGGGGGGGGGGCAGTGCCTGTGCGTGAGAGCCGTGCGGAGCTGCTTGCGTGCCTTCGTCTAGGAGCCAGACCTGCTGCTGGCCGCTTCTGGGACACAGCATGGTCTGCGGTAGCAGGACAGGCAGGAAGCCTGCCTTAGCACCCCTGCTGCACCGCTGACTGGGAGCCGCCCAATGTAAGCCTGCAAATCTGGAGCCCCTTCCTGCACCCCAAACCCATCATCCCTGGCCCCACCCAAGAGCCTGCACCTCCAGCCCAGAGCCCTGACCCCCTCCTGCACCCCCAACCCCCTGACCCAGCCCTGAGCCCCCCAAACTCAGAGCCCCCTCCTGCACCCCAAACTCCTCATCCCCACAGCCCTCACCCCCACACCCCAAACCCCTCATCCCCAGCTCCGTTGGGTTGCGGGCATCAACAATTTTCTTCTATTGGGTCACCAGAAAAAAAGTTTGAAAACCACTGCTATGCACTGAACTTAAGTACAATATTTTTATTCCAACTGATTTACTTTAAATGAATATGTAAAAATGAGAAAGTAAGCACTTTTTCGGTAATAATGTGCTTTGACACTTCTGTATTTTTATGCCTGATTGTGTAAGCAAGTAGTTTTAAAGTGAGGTGAAACTTGGGGGTACGCAAGACAAATCAGACTCCTGAAAGGGGTACAGTAGTCCGGAAAGATTGAGAACCACTGATTTATAGTGAAGAAGCAGAAGTTGGACCCAGAAACTGAAGCCCCCATGCTGCCATGTCTACCCAGTTCGGTGCAGGGGCAGTCCCGGACCTTGGCAGTGGCTCCTTGCAAACATACACGGGGCCTATCTCATTGGGTCGAGAGGCCAGAGAGCACAGAGTGCAGTCCCCATCACCGCCCTCTGCAAACCCCCCCCGCAGCCAGGGCTTAACTGTTATAAACCTGCTGCGGCCTCACCAAGCAGTGGTTACCATAGCAATGCCCTGATAAAGTGACTGGTGGATGTGGTAAATTGCCATGGTAATAAGGCAGCTTCTTGAGGCACTATTAGCTATACCAAGATTAGAGCCTCACACAGCACTTTGAACTTTCTGGTGTTGCATTTCACTACTGGAGGCAGTGAGTTGTGACATTTAAATCAAATCACAATTTGTCCTAAAATCTGCATATATGTATCAATTAAATATGAGAATATGCAAAACATATTTTGTAGCTTTGGGGAATTCTCAATTAGGTTGTGCCTCATTTGCCTGCGCTGATGAGCACCCCTGCTCTGGACCTGCGCATTGTGTTGTCATTTACACATTTCAATTGGTAGCTTTTTACACTCTGCACAGATGTAAATAACTGCAAAAGGTTCCGGCCAATGGTGAGCTAGAATCTGTGTATCCAGCCCTATGCTAAGATTCCTCTTCTCTGTTCACCATTCTTTTTCGATGTGCCTTTTACCTCGTCATATTCTGATCACGCATCATTTAGCTGCAACAGGTCACGTTAGATTAATCATATAATGTGGCAGTGAAGCAGATGACAATTTGAGGGCTCTGTCTAAGAAGTCATAAAACAAGAGGGATTTAAGTATAGACCTGCTAGTAAACAAGATCATAGAACACAAAAAGTGGTGTTTGCCACTATCTCTGTTTGTGATTAATTAGCAGATAAACCGGAGGGATAGTTCTGTACATGCACGAACTGGTTTTGCTGCACTTTTTCAACCCCCACCCCTTTCAACTCAGCCTGGCAACCTCATTAATTTTAAATGTATGGTGCTTGAAATATGCTTTTCCCACATCACTTTTGTCTTGCAGATCTTTTCTCTAAGAATTTTGCAAACAGGATGTCAGGAGGACCAATCGACAACGAGCGGGATTGCATTTGAGAAGAGCTCTGGAATATATGCATAGCCCTCCAAATGGCCACAAAAAGGCTTTGAATAGGAGGAAACTGGCGTTGCCTACACATCTATGTTCTCTTAGGTATTTCAAATTAGCCTATCACCAACAGGCCCTGATTCAGCAAAGCACTTAAGCATATTCTTTATCACACTCAGAATCACACCGAAGTCAATGGGATTCCTCATATGAATAAACTTCAGCATGTGAGTAAGTGGTCTGCTCAGTCAGGTGCAGTATGTCCGTACTAACAACGGCCAGACTTTAGCTAACCCAGTCCTGATTTCCATAGAGCACCTTAAAACAAAAAATATGTATTTCTTTTCTTACTCTGTTTGTTTGTTGTACATTTAAAAACATATTGATGGGCACCTCTTGGGAGTAAGTGTTTGGGATTATTATTGTATTTCTGTTTTCTTTTTCTCTTCGCTATTTTATTGGTTCTTCCTCTTTGGCAGATTTCTGTCTGTCATTCTCTTTTCTTGGGTTTATCCTGGACGTCTCCATTTTAAGTGTCCTGCTCCTTCTTGCATTTTTACTGAGTTTCATTCTGCTCTTTCTCTTTGTACATTTTCAGCATATTTACTTCTTCTGCTTTCTGATTTTCTTTCCTTTGTTTGTTGGTGTCAGTTTGCTTCTTATTCTCTCCCAGCTAGCAGTTTTCTACTTTTTTAGCCTTCAGTCCTTCTTTTCCTTTTGCTTTTTATTTCTCTCTTTAAACTCTGTTTTCACCTCCATTTCTCTCAAAGCATTCTGCCATACAGCAACTGTGATGGTGAATGGACAAGCTTTGCCTATGATATTTCCTTTGCTCCGGACTACAAGAAGAAACTCTATTCCCATGATATTTCCGACACAGTGTGCTTAAAATGGAGGATGCAAAAGCACAACATATTTGAAGGATACAGTTCAATGTCAGCCCTATAAGCATCTGCCTGTGGAAAGGGGTAAAGATTTTGATTCCTTAGCAGAGTCTTTGCCCAGCAATAGAGAGCACAGATCATTTGCAAGTAGCATACTTATTTGCCAGGGGAGGCTTTGGGAGCATTTCAAAACCCGTTCCCATGGACCTGGCTCTCCACTGCCTTTGGGCTGTAACTATTGAATGTCTAAAATATTACAGTAACAAATGATTCCCAAAGGACAAGCAAGGAACCATGTGATCATACTCTGAAATTTCTGGCCTGTCTTAATCAAGGTTCTAACAATTGAAGTTCTCTGGGGTGAGGACTTTGGGGGAGGCCCAGCCCAGAACTTGCAACTCAAGCAAGCAAGGGGCTAAGGTGGCTTTAAGCCACTTTTGTGCCTGGGTTGTTTCCCTGGCATGACTTATAAACCTCTGAGGGGCTGGCAGCTCCTTGGGCTGCCTTACGGACCACAGTGCTACCCAGAATCTCTGCAGTGCTACATACTATGGCCCTACCTTTGACACATCTCTTCACCCTCAGCCCCAACCACTACAGACCACCAGGGCTTGTGAGGGGGTCTTTGTAAGGCAGTTTTACGGCTATCCTCTACAGTATTTGTGCTGGTGGAATCCTTCAGGGCTGGATATAGGACTTTTGATGTCCCTTTGTGCTGCTACAACCTTTTACTTGAAGTAAAGGGGCCAGAGTAGGACAGGGGAGGGTCTCACCTCTTGTCTTCATAACTGTTTGTAAAGCTCTTTTAGTGCCACACATTTGGAACAATATGAAAAATAGCAACAATAATTGTGTTCATGAGTCTTAAATGTGAGGAAATAATTTTGTGTGTTCCCATTCTGGGAAGGAGGACACTGGAAGACAAGACTCTCATGTTCTCTTCCCACGGCTGCCAATAATGGGTCACATGAAGTAGATGAAGTCACATAACCTCTCTATGGTTCAGTTTATTTATCTGTAAATTGGGTATAATAATATTTACTTACCTCATAGGCCTATGCAGGGAATTAATATTAATAAAGTACTTAGTGATGATAGTATTAAGTCATTTTTAAGCATGACACTTAAAGTATGGTATTTCAACTTTTCGTCCTCTCTGAGGAAGAATGAAATTACAAGATGATGGGGAAAAGCTTTGTTATTTCAACTGGCATGCACAGCAACTATTGCAAACACATTTGTAAGATAAAATGCTAGTTCTCTAAAGGGATCACTAGCCCTTGTTAGCCCTGCAGTTAGCTGAATTAAAGCAAATAGTAAATCAGATAGACTTTTACATATACGTATAGATGCTGTATTGCTTTTCTGATTATAAAATAAAAGGTACTCCCAACCTTGATTTCATTGACCTGCCAGACAATTTGCACTCTTGCTAGGTTTGCAATAGGGAACATTTCACAACTCCCCGCTCCTCCTCCCCCGCCAAAAAACCCCACTTCCTCCCTGTGAAATTCCTGTGAATTACACATGACAACGCAGATTTCAAAATGCAGGAGAGCTGGATGCAAAGCATTCTCAGTTGAGGAGATATGACTGTGGAACAAACTTCCTGACATAACAGATGCCTGTGTTTCTGGAGAAGATCCCAAATTCTATCTCTGGGTCTGCAGATATCCAGCACAGCTGATGACTGTTGTTTTTGATCATGGATTCATGATGGATTGGTGCCCAGGGTGGAACCTATGTGTAACATGTGATAGCATCCAGGGCGTAGTTTTGCCCAGACGAATGCTGAACTAACTTGGTATCTGGGGATAAACAAAGCATTGTTCTGATAATAACCCCCAAACTGTGCATTTTTGTCAATGATACCTCAGTGCAAACAAGGGACAGAGACGGGGATACAATGTTGTCATTTCATTTCAAAAGGTATGCATTAGATTTGTCCGACAAATTTCTTGTCCTTTCACATCCATTCGTTAATATAGCATTCTCTGCCAAACACTGCACATTTGTTTCTATGTTAATGTATCTGAATAATTTCTCTACCAAGGTCTAACTAGTATCCCATTGTATCTGGCAATTTCAGAGACTGGAGGACTCTCCCAAATGAACTCTCTTTTCAAGCCTCATACAACCAAACAAAATGATCAGCGTCAGAGATACAAGGCAATTGCTTTATCTAAAGCCACCCACTCCTCTTTTGTTTTCCTACGAACGCTGTGTGCTTTCTATTTCACATCCTCCTCTTCTGATCTGCAGATGTGAAATTTTAAATGAATAGTATTACAAAAAATATAAATGAAAATTACTGATATATCGCCACGAGTGTATCTACAATTTCACAAAATGAAGAAGAGAGATAATTTTACGTGTTGTTAGTTACAGCCGTCCATGTGGCAAAGAGGAAAAGAACAACCATCGCCACCCAAAAATAATGCAAAGACCAGAACCTGTGTTTAATAGTAAAGGCTAGAAAATGAAAACTGCATTAATTTTTGTACAGTAGATCTGTCTTTAAACTGAAGCTCAGAGGGGCACTACTAAGAATAAAGGAAGTAGGAAGCTGCTATGAGGTCATGTTTCCTAATAATTAAGGATACTGGACTGTAGACATGGTCAACAAAGAGCGAGAAGCACCATACACCGCTACAGGCTGGGGATCGACTGGCTAAGCAGCAGTTCTGCAGAAAAGGATCTGGGGATTACAGTGGTTGAGAAGCTGGATATGAGTCAGCAGTGTGCCCTTGTTGCCAAGAAGACTAACGGCATATTGGGCTGCATTAATAGGAGCATTGCCAGCAGATTGAGGGAAGTGATTATTCCCATCTATTCGGCATTGGAGAGGCCTCATCTGGAGTACTGTGTCCAGTTTTGGGCCCCACACTACAAGAAGGATGTGGAAAAATTTGAAAGAGTCCAGCGGAGGGCAACCAAAATAATTAGGGGGCTGGAACACATGACTTATGAGGAGAGGCTGAGGGAACTGGGCTTGTTTAGTCTGCAGAAGAGAAGAGTGAGGGGGGATTTGATAGCAGCCTTCAACTACCTGAAAGGGGGTTCCAAAGAGGATGGAGCTCGGCTGTTCTCAGTGGTGCCAGATGACAGAACAAGGCGCAATGGTCTCAAGTTGCAGTGGAGGAGGTCTAGGTTGGATATTAGGAAACACTATTTCACTAGGAGGGTGGTGAAGCACTGGAATGGGTTACCTAGGGAGGTGGTGGAATCTCCATCCTTAGAGGTTTTTAAGGCCCGGCTTGACAAAGCCCTAGCTGGGATGATTTAGTTGGGGTTGCTCCTGGTTTGAGCAGGGAGTTAGACTAGATGACCTCCTGAGGTCTCTTCCAACCCTAATCTTCTATGATTCTATGATAAGTACAATGGGAATCGACACTGTACTAGTAAATGTGCCAAAAGGAACAATGCAGAGGAATACACTATGACCTAAGAATTGTTATCCATTTCTAATTTTGCAATTAGCTTATCAGACATATACAGTGTTCCTTCCTTCCTTTTCTTAATTTAATTATGGGTGAAATCTTGGTCCCAACAACAATAATGACGAAACTGATACTGACATCAATGGGCCAGGATTTCACCCTATGGGACAAAACTCCCAAACCTGAGCCATTCTTTTTAGGTGACAAATCTGAGGAACTGTCCCAGTTTGAGGTGTCATTAGAGGAGATTTTTTAAATGGTAATAAGTCACCAGGAGTAGATGGTTTTCACCCAAGCATTCTGAAGGAACTCAAATGTGAAATTGCTGAACTACTTACTGTAGTTTGTAACCTGTCATTTAAATTAGCTTCTGTACCAAATGCCTGGAGGATAGCTAATGTGACGCCAATTTTTAAAAAGGGCTCCAGAGGTGATCCCAGCAATTACAGGCCAGTAAGCCTGATTTCAGTACCAGGCAAACTAGTTGAAACTATAGTGAAGAACAAAATTGTCAGACATAGATGAACATAATTAGTTGGGGAAAAATCAACATGGTTTTTGTAAAGGGAAATCATGCCTCACCAATCTACTAGAATTCTTTGAGGGGATCAACAGGCATGTGAACAAAGGCGATCCAGTGGTTTTCAGAATGTCTTTGACAAGGTCCCTCACCAAAGACTCTTAAGCAAAGTAAGCTGTCATTGGATAAGAAGGAAGGTGCTATCATGGATTGGTAACTGGTTAAAAGATAGGAAACAAAGGGTAGGAATAAATGGTCAGTTTTCAGAATGGTGATTGGTAAATAGTAGTGTCCCTCAGGGATATTCATAAATGATCTGGAAAAAAGGATAAACAGTGTGGTGGCAAAATGTGCAGATGATACAAAGCTACTCAAGATAGTTAAGTCCCAAGAAGACTGAGAAGAGCTACAAAAGGCTCTCACAAAAATGGGTGACAAAATGGCAGATGAAATTCAATGTTGATAAGTGCAAAGTTATGCACATTGCAAAACATAATCCCAGCTATACATATAAAATGATGGGGTCTAAATTAGCTGTTACCACTCAAGAAAGAGATTTGGGAGTCATTGTGGATAGTTCTCTGAAAACATCCACTCAACGTGCAGCAGCAGTCAAAAAAGTGAACAGAATGTTGGGAATCATTAAGAAAGAAATAGATAATAGGACAGAAAATATCATATTGCCTCTATATAAATCCATGGTACACGCACATCTTGAATACTGTGTGCAGATGTGGTTGCCCCATCTCCAAAAATGTATATTGGCATTGGAAAGGTTCAGAAAAAGGCAACAAAAATGATTAGGGGTATGGAACAGCTTCCAAATGTGGAGAGATTAATAAGACTGTGATTTTTCAGCTTGGGAAAGAAACTACTAAGGGAGGATATGATAGAGGTCTATAAAATCATGACTGGTGTGGAGAAAGTAAATAAGGAAGTGTTATTTACTCCTTCCCATAATACAAGAACTAGGGGTCACCAAATGAAATTAATAGTCAGCAGGTTTAAAACAAACAAAAGGAAGCATTTTTTCACACAATGCAAGTCAACCTGTTGAACTCCTTGCCAGAGGATGTTGTGAAGGCCAAGACTATAACAGGGTTCAAAAAAGAACTAGATAAGCTCATGGAGGATAGGTCCATCAATGGCTATTAGCCAGGATGGGCAGGGATGGTGTCCCTTAGCCTCTCCTTGCCAGAAGCTGGGAATGGGCGACAGGGGATGGATCACTTGATGATTATCTGTTCTGTTCATTCCCTCTGGGGCACCTGGCCTTGGCCACTGTTGGAAGACTGGATACTGGTCTAGATGGACCTTTGGTCTGACCCAGTATGGTCGTTCCTATGTTCTTAAAATAGTTCATGGTGTAAATCCAATTAAATAAATGGCTTACACCAACGATGTAATTGGCCCTATATCTATTATGTTTTTTTAGATGAAATGGAATTAGCTTCCATCATTATCAAGTTCAGGTTCAGTATGGTTTTGATATATTATTATTACTATTATTATTATTTGTTTTACATTCACACCTAGAGGCCCCAGTTGAGATTGGGGTTCCACTGTGCTAGGCGTTATTAACACATAGGAAGAGACTGCTCCTATCCCAAGGAATTTACAATATAATCAGACAAATGTAGGAAGGGAAACAGAGGCACGCTGACTTGCCCAAGGCCACACAGCTGGTCAGTGAAAGAACCAGGAAGAAAATTCAGGCCTTTGTCCTGACTCAAAGTCAGTGTCCCACCCACTGGAACATGCTTCCTCTTCACACACATCTGCTTTACTTTGGTAGATTGATTGTCACAGACATTAGGAATCAGACTACAGACTTGTTCTTTGAAAAATTCCTAAAATTTAAGCTCAACAGAAATGTGCATTTTTTACCTTTGCAGAGTAGCTGAAATAAACAGTAACTCTAAGGCTAATCTGCAAACCTCAGAAGGCTAGAAAAGCTACCAGTCCACAACTGGTAATACTGTAAAATACATAAAACCAGATTTGCAAAAGCACTCAGCATCCACAGTGGGGTCAGATTTTCCATAGTGCTCTGTGCCTAACAGATGACATTATTCTCAGTGGGAACTTCACCTACATTTCTAAATAGGAACTGAGCTCTTCTGAAAATCTAACCACATATTTAGGTGTCCAAGTGGAGCTGCTAGGTGCTGAAAATCTGGCCTTTAGAACTCTCTGTGGTTGTTGTATACTCAACTCCCACTGGCTTGAATGAGGCTTATGTGTGCACAAGAACTATAGGATCAGCTTAGTGAATTTCAGTCCAGTGATTTTTTGCCATGCCCTATTCTTATTTCTAATTAAAGGATAATTAGTATCAATAATAATGCTTAGCACTTTTGGGGTCTGATGCCAATTGCTTCACAATAGTGTAAATTCAGAGTAACTTCAATGAAGTCGGAGTGTGTCAGAATCTGCATCTTCATCTTCAAAGTCTTTTACAAACTTTAAATAATCTTCAAATCCCCCAGATGGGGCAAGAGAGGCAGAATAATGGTAATAGTAATGACAAACATGTGTCGACACCATGTCTATCAATTTTAGTTTCATTCGCCTTGTTCCTGACTAGGGAGTAACCTAACTGGCAGTATGTGTTGGATCATTGACCATACATGATCCATTACTGTGGCACAGACAACATTTGATTCATTTAACTATGACTAGTTTTATTGCTTGGTCTACTTTCAGCATAGTCAGTGTAGCAATTACAGGGATGATCTAACCAGATGCCCGGGCATTAGGAGCACAGATATCTTGAAATACCCTCCCCCCCGACACACATACAAAATAATCCATCCTTGCTATCAGCAACAATTCAATTATCCAAAATGGGAGTATGCAGTTGAACGGAAAGAGTACTGAATACAAGGAACAGGAGCCAGATTAAAAGCATTTGTTTTAAGAAAGTTAAACTGTTGATGAATAATTTATTCAAGATGCTCCATATAATTAGCAATACAGAAATTATTTGGCAATAACTGGAATATTACCAGGCACTTTGCAAGTTAGCATAACACCCACCACACAGCAATCTTTAAGAATGGTATCGGTATCCAGTGGCAGCTTCTCAGATAACTGCTATTGGATATGCAGCTCCAGCACTTTTGAAGTTATTTTGACTGGATTAGCAGCACTAGGTGTCTTAGATATGAATAATTTTTTTAAGTGCTTGTCATATTTCCTTCATTGATTGTTATCAGTGTCATCCTCTTTCCTAAGGGTTTTTAAGCACAAAGCATGTTCTCCAAACCCTCCTTCGCTGTTACCTGGAATGAAGCCAAAATAATACATCTCCTCTGCTGACTTATTCCCATTTTTTTCTCAACTTTTTAACCATTGAGATGGTCTTAGTGCAATATGCTCTTCATTTAAAGGCTCCTTCTGTCTCTGCCAGTCTAGGCACCTGAGCTGTTACTTATTTGGCTCCTATATGGAAAATTGGTGCTAGGATAATGCTTACCACTTTCTTCCACACATCACTGTAGTGCTTGTGTGTGCACGTGTGTGATTGCGTTAACATAAACCTTTTATATATTATGATGTGCACATTTATGCCTCGAGGTGCATATAGAGGGTAGGTAGGTTGGCTAGACAAAGGGGGAAGGTGCAAGACAAGGATTCTAAGTGACTTGGATTTAAGTCCTGGCTCAACCACAAACTCCCTTTGTGACCATAGGCAAGATGCTTAATCTACACTGTGTCTCAGTTCCCATCTCTCAACTGAGGATAAAAGTTCTTGCTGGGGTGTTTTAAATTCCATTCATGACTGTGAGACACCTAGCTACTGTGGTCATGGTACCTAGATAGATATACATAATTTATGAAAGAAACCCATAGGAAATACAAACTGAACCCAGGACCAAAACTAAAAGTCCTTCCTTAACCATTGCAAACTAAGTCCCAGTCCTACACCTTTAGTCCATCATGGACTTCCATTGAAGTCAATTAGGCTCTGAACAAAAGTAAGGTTCTGTATCTGCAGGGAATACCTTGCCACAGCTAACTCTTCTAGGTTCCAATCCTGCAAACATGGACACCGCTTACACTGTGCATAGTCCCAATGAATTCAGTGTATAAGGTTAACCGTATTGTGTAAGTATTCTCAGGATCGAGGCTTTATATACCATGGGAGCTCTAATTCAATCACCTCCACGGATCTAAGTGGCAGTTTGGCACCAGGATAGAGGAGGACTCAATGAGAGTACCTGAAAGGAGAGCTGGATTTAGGGGTTTAAACCTGGGTAGTGGGGAGACTTCTGAGCCCAAGTTCCAGCCCAAGCCACAACGTCAAAGCGCTGCCTATACAGCTATTTTTAGAGTGTTGGCACAAGCCCCGTTAGCCCAAGTCTGTTGACCTGGGCTGGGAGGTTCACTCCAAAATGCTGTGTAGAAATACCGTTAGGTCCTTTTGAACATCCTACAGGGGCGCTGGAACAATTTTTACAGTGGGGGTGCTGAAAGCCATTGAACAAAACTGCATATCAGAGAAGCCATGCACTCAGGGGCTATTATTACTTCGAGCCAAGGGATGCTGTCACATCCCTAGTTCTAGTGCCTACCCTTTTTATACTTTAGAAGGGAATGCGAGGGGCTAGTCATTTTTAGGGAGAATTTTAATGGAGGTATTGGACAGCACCATGTACCTGGTACTCTCTTCAATGCCTTGATAAGGCTAGTTTACCATCTGAAATAGCGGAGCTTCTTGCTAACAGTGCCTGCACATATTCATTATTTCATTCCCTATACTGTAGGGTTTTGTCTCTCCTGGAGTGAACGGGTCTTATCTTTTCTTTCAGACATTGTTCTGTGGCCAGCACATCTTATTCTTTCCTCTTCCCTTTTCCAGTCTTCAGAAAAGAGTGGTGACTGAAAGAGACCCGCGCTAAGAGTCTCCCAGAAAGCAAAGACGAGACGGGCCTGGGAACGTTTAAAATGGCTGATGAAGGGTCATCAGTTCATTCCAGCAGCTTGTTAACCCACCTGCGGGAGCCCAATTCCCCAGTGGAAAGGTTCTCCAATGTGTTGGTTAACGCTGTGGAGATCAGAATGATATGGTAAAGAGAGAGAAATAGGGTAAAACTCTCTGTTAAAAAAAGAAAACTTTTGATAAAAGGGGAACTTCAGATTGTTCCCCACAACAGAACAAACTCCCCAGCATGAAGCTGGCTGCTGTCTGAGGTTGTTAAAAGCAGGAACAGGACGTTTTCCTTAAGTGAGCAACAGAGCTGACCTAAAGGTCCACCGAGCTCGCTTGGAGTTTTCTGAAGATGGCTTAAGCTAAAGAATAAAAATGACATGCAATGATACAGAGATCTATAAGATGGTCTGTAGTTTGGGATCTATTGTGCGTGCTTGGTATGTTTATTTGGTAGCGAGGGGCATGTGTAGAGATGGTTTACCTGAGGCCCCTGTAAGAAGGCAAGTTGTGAAACTTAGTCACAAGCTCTGACACTTTAGTTTATCCTAACATTGGATTGTGAAAGTTTTCAGAATAGGAGATGCTCCAGCACGGTGCTATGAATTTGAGATACGCACACTTAGGAGACTTTAAAAAGTCAAGCAGCTCTCAAATTCTTAGTTGTAATGTAAAGTCAAGACTGTTCCCTGTAGGGTGTATTTCCCCCCCTGCTGTGACTGAAAATTATTTTATGTCCAAATAGAAGCATTGTCCAGTATACTGGGTGGTTTGTGGTTGCCTTTACGCAATAACATTTAACTACATCCTTTTTGTGATTGAGAGGTCTATGCACCAACTCTGTTATCTCAATGGCACAACATCGGAGGAGATGACCCAGTATGTGTAGAATAATAAATGAGTGGGATGCACCTGACATACAAGCTAGAGAGGTGCATATAAGCGTTTTGACCTGGAAGCTGGTGTGAGACAGAAAACCAGCACAGTCCTTGACTGCTGGACTCCAGGAACTCCTGAGGTTTAATTTTCATGTCACTGACTACTGAGTGGCTTTGAGTGAGTCACCATGTCCTAAATCTTCAAAAGTGCCCACCAAATTTGGGTGAGGCAGTTTTTGGATGCTCAACCGAGATGCCATAGACCTGATCTTCTGAGCTGCTGAGCACCTGCAGCTCCCATTGACTTCAGATGGAGTAGAAAGCATCAGCATCTCATGGTATCTCAACTGAGCATCTAAACTCAAGGCACCAAAAATCAGTGGACATGTCTGAAAATATAGGGTGTACTCTCCCTGAATCCATTTCCTTAACTGTAAAATGGGGACAAGGATACTTATCTAGTTTAGGAGGGTGTACAATTATTTAAATTTGTACTGTCCTTTGAGATTGAACAGATCTGTAGATTTCAGAGTAGCAGCCGTGTTAGTCTGTATCCGCAAAAAGAACAGGAGTACTTGTGGCACCTTAGAGACTAACACATTTATTAGAGCATAAGCTTTCGTGGACTACAGCCCACTTCTTCGGATGCATATAGAGTGGAACATATATTGAGGATATATATATATAAGATCTGTAGAATTGCTGAGATCAAAGGTGCAGAAGGAAGGAGTAGTCCACCTGGGTGATGGGATGGACTGCACCCTCAGCAAGTTTGCTCATGACACTAAGCTGTGGGGAGAGGTAGATACGCTGGAGGGTAGGGATAGGGTCCAGAGTGACTTAGACAAATTGGAGGATTGGGCTAAAAGAAATCTGATGAGGTTCAACTAGGACAAGTGCAGAGTTCTGCACTTAGGATGGAAGAAGCCCATGCACTGCTACAGGCTGGGGACCGACTGGCTAAGCGGCAGTTCTGCAGAAAAGGACCTGGGGATTACAGTGGATGAGAAGCTGGACAGGAATCAACAGTGTGCCCTTGTTGCCAAGAAGGCTAATGGCATATTGGGTTGCATATTTGATAGCAGCCTTCAACTACCTGAAGGGGGGTTCCAAAGAGGATGGAGCTCGACTGTTCTCAGTGGTGGCAGATGACAGAACAAGGAGCAATGGTTTCAAGTTGCAGGGGGAACTGTCTAGGTTGGATATTAGGAAACACTATTTCACTAGGAGGGTGGTGAAGCACTGGAATGGGTTACCTAGGGAAGTGGTGGAATCTCCATTCTTAGGGGTTTTTAAGGTTTTTAAGGTTTTAAGCTTGACAAAACCCCGCCTGGGATGATTTAATTGGGGTTGGTCCTGCTTTGAGCAGGGGGTTGGACTAGATGACCTCCTGAGGTCCCTTCCAACCCTAATCTTCTATGATTCTAACATCAGCCCAGCTCTCTCTTCAGTTACATACAGTAGCTTGATATTTTTGTTGTTACAGTCAGCTGTGCATCTCAGAGTATAATCTGACACCACAGAGCATATCTGATAACTGAATGCAATTAAGAATTCATGTCACTAGAAAACGTCCATTAACAACGTCCAAATTTTGCTCCAGCGTACATAATGGATGCTCGACTGTGTTGCATTCTGGATCAATTTCTCTGTGAGTTTGAGTGCAGAGTAAGATTTATAGTATGTAAATATTTGATTGACGCTGCTTTGCAGAAGAAATATCTGTGGACCCAATATATGTGAATAAAAATGTCTTTCATAAGGCATGAATGAAAACTGCTGTTTACAATCCAATGTGTATAAAAGAAACACTGATCTCACATAATGATTTCCTTTAAAAAAAAGTAAGATTTTCCAGTACTATTTCCAGCATCAGTGAAAGGTGTTCTTCATTTTATAAACAGGAAATACATCAAAGGACTAAGTGATCTAAGCACCGGGTTTGAAAGGATCAGGGCTTAATTCTCATTTAAACTCAGACTCTTTTACATACTCACAGTAGCGTAATGAGAATTAGCAAAGATTGTAAATGAGTCCCACATACTCTCTGTAACTACATTTTCAAATTCCATTGGGACCAGCTTAACCTTTCACCCTGCTGAAGTATTAGGCAGTTTACAGTATGTGAGTGAGACCTTTAAGAACTGTGGTCCTGTCTGCTCTGCCTGGACACTAATGATATCATGAATCCTTTCCTAACAGATGGGGGTCTGCCCTAGTGTCTGGGCCCTCACCCACTCTGCACTATGGAGATGATCCTGTAAGGTGCTAATCAGCCTGTTGAAGCTAGTGGGAGCTGAAGAGGACTTAGCATCTTACATGTTCAAAACCTTAGCTGTGCACTGGTTGTTGCCATCCAGTTCAGAGGTGCATTTCAGCGGTGCAGTATTTATATACCCACGTGGGCAGTTTGAGTGAATTTCTCCATTCTCTATTCATTAAAGTCATTCTTCTGATGATTCAAACATTTTATTAATAAATGCAACAATAACTATAAAAACAGACTGTGACAAGGTATCAACATCTATAGACAGTAGTTAAAATATTAGTACTTGCTAATTTGGGAGTCCAGTAAGAAAAGGGTCAGATGGTAGAAGAACATGACAAACTGTCTCAATACATCTAACAATTTTGAACTGGGACCATCTAGATCATTGTTGCAACCAAGGTCCTGTAGTGGCACCAAATCTTTTATAAAGGGGGTCAAATAAGGGGTCTAAGACAAGGTTATGGTTTGCTGGTTATGATTATGCTATCTGTATGTGTGTATCAATTTTGTAGTTGAAGTTATGAATATTGGCTCTATACCAGTGGTTCTCAAACGTTTGTACTGGTGACCTCTTTCACATAGCAAGCCTCTGAGTGCGACCCCCCCTTATAAATTAAACACTTTTAAATATATTTAACACCATTATAAATGCTGGATGCAAAGCAGCGTTTCCGGTGAAGGCTGACAGCTTGTGACCCCCCATGTAATAACCTTGTGACCGTATGAGGGGTCCCGACCCCCAGTTTGAGAATCCCTGCTCTATACTGTCTGTATTTCAAACTTAAGCTATGCTTCTGGGTGACACCCTAGACAAGTTGGTGTCAGCTCTACCTAGCCTGCTTGACGGCCCATTAAGGAAGAATCAGCTATACAATTGACCCATTGAGAGAAGGCAGACACACCTTGTGACTCACCAAGTTATGCAGGGACATGCCTATGGACAGAACTCTGAGGTTTTTCCATGCCATGTGATGGACAGCTTGTCTTTGGGACAAAGAAAGCAGAGACCACATGGCAAGAGACTATAAAAAGTTGCTGCAGCTCCTCCATCTTGTCTTCAATCCTGCTTCATACCTCTGGAGGGACTTTGCCACATTGAAGCTTTGAACCAAGGACTGAATGACCCATCCCAGCGGTGGATGTACTCCAGAGACTTGATTTGACTTGATTAGAATAGACTTGAGTTTATTCTATCACTGCTACAAGCCTGAACCAAGAACTTTGCCATTGCGGTATGTAATTTATTCCATTTAACCAATTCTAGCTCTCATCTATATCTTTTTCCTTTTATGAATAAACCTTTAGATTTTAGATTCTAAAGGACTGGCAACAGCATGATTTGTGGGTAAGATCTGATTTGTATGTTGACCTGGATCTGGGGCTTGGTCCTTTGGGATCCAGAGAACCTTTTTTCTTTTACTGGGGTATTGGTTTTCATAACCCATAACGAGTGGCACTGGTGGTGATACTGGGAAACTGGAGTGTCTAAGGGAATTGCTTGTGTGACTAGCCAGTGGGGTAAAACCAAAGTCCTCTCTGTCTGGTTGGTTTGGTTTGCCTTGGTGTACATAGAAACCCCAGCCCTGGGCCGTAACTGCCCCGCTTTAAGCAATTTGTCCCGAATTGATATTCTCAATCAATGGTTCCCACCAGAACAAGCATCATCACAGTTGTCTACATGGGGAAACTGACCAGTCCAGCTTTGTTGGTATAACTGTCCTGTGTGGACACTCAATTCCAGGACCAGCCCACAACATTTTGGCACCTGAGGGAGGGAGCTCAAATGACGCCCCCATGTCCCCTCGCTTGGGCCAAAACTTTGAAAGGTCTCAATTCTGCCTTCTTCCTGTTCTACTTCTCTCATGGTACTGCTCTGCTACCTACCCCAAGGAGAACTAACAACTTAAAATGCCTTGTTCAAAAATTTTAAGTAACACAACTTTCAAAAGCCTGAACAGCAAATGTAACTTTTCTTCTCTGTGGCTGGAACATTAGACTGGAAGAGTTTAGAAAAACTGGACGAGCACAAGTCCATGGGGCCGGATGCGCTGCATCCGAGGGTGCTAAAGGAGTTGGCGGATGTGATTGCGGAGCCATTGGCCATTATCTTTGAAAACTCATGGCAATCGGGGGAGGTCCCGGATGACTGGAAAAAGGCTAATGTAGTGCCCATCTTTAAAAAAGGGAAGGAGGAGGATCCGCGGAACTACAGGCCAGTCAGCCTCACCTCAGTCCCTGGAAAAATCATGGAGCAGGTCCTCAAGGAATCAATTCTGAAGCACTTAGAGAAGAGGAAAGTGATCAGGAACAGTCAGCATGGATTCACCAAGGGCAAGTCATGCCTGACTAACCTAATTGCCTTCTATGAGGAGATAACTGACTCTGTGGATGAGGGGAAAGCAGTGGATGTGTTATTCCTTGACTTTAGCAAAGCTTTTGCTACAGTCTCCCACAGTATTCTTGCCAGCAAGTTAAAGAAGTATGGGCTGGATGAATGGACTATAAGGTGGATAGAAAGCTGGCTAGATCGTCGGGCTCAACAGGTAGTGATCAACGGCTCCATGTCTAGCTGGCAGCCGGTTTCAAATGGAGTGCCCCAGGGGTCGGTCCTGGGGCCGGTTTTGTTCAATATCTTCATTAATGATCTGGAGGATGGCGTGGACTGCACTCTCAGCAAGTTTGCAGATGGCACTAAACTGGGAGGAGTGGTAGATATGCTGGAGGGTTGGGATAGGAAACAGAGGGACCTAGACAAATTAGAGGATTGGGCCAAAAGAAACCTGATGAGGTTCAACAAGGACAAGTGCAGAGTCCTGCACTTAGGACGGAAGAATCCCATGCACTGCTACAGACTAGGGACCGAATGTCTAGGAAGCAGTTCTGCAGAAAAGGACCTAGGGGTTACAGTGGATGAGAAGTTGGATATGAGTCAACAGTGTGCCCTTGTTGCCAAGAAGGCTAACAGCATTTTGGGCTGTATAAATAGGGGCATTGCCAGCAGATCGAGGGACGTGATCATTCCCCTCTATTCGACATTGGTGAGGTCTCATTTGGAGTAATGTGTCCAGTTTTGGGCCGCACACTACAAGAAGGATGTGGAAAAATTGGAAAGAGTCCAGCGGAGGGCAACAAAAATGATTAGGGGGCTGGAGCACATGACTTATGAGGAGAGGCTGAGGGAACTGGGATTGTTTAGTCTGCAGAAGAGAAGAATGGGGGGGGAATTGATAGCTGCTTTCAACTACCTGAAAGGGGGTTCCAAAGAGGATGGATCTAGACTGTTCTCAGTGGTACCTGATGACAGAACAAGGAGTAATGGTCTCAAGTTGCAGTTGGGGAGGTTTAGGTTGGATATTAGGAAAAACTTTTTCACTAGGAGGGTGGTGAAGCACTGGAATGGGTTATCTAGGGAGGTGGTGGAATCTCCTTTCTTAGAGGTTTTTAAGGTCAGGCTTGACAAAGCCCTGGCTGGGATGATTTAATTGGGAATTGGTCCTGCTTCGAGCAGGGGGTTGGACTAGATGACCTCCTGAGGTCCCTTCCAACCCTGATATTCTATGAATCTATGATAGTAAACACTGGCATTTTTATCTGTTTGAATAATCAAAGTGGTGCTTTCCGTGCCTTCTTGGTTGCAAAGATTTGAACTGCTTCCTGAAGGTCCACAGTCTGGGCCAGCTCATGCTCTATTGAGATGGTTGCAAGGCCAACCAGCCTCTCCTGTGTCATTGTGGAGTGTAGATGTGTTTTTATTCACTTCAGCTTGGAAAAGCTGCGTTCTCCACAGGCAACTGTTACAGGAAGTGTTAAAAGTATGCGCAGAGCAACAAAAGCATTTGGAAAGAGGGTGGTCATCTTATTTGTGCATATATATTCCAGAACAGCCTTTGGAGTTGATCCTGCTGAAATGTATCTTGAAAGGGCTTTCAGTTCATCATCAATATCGCACATGTCATCATGTGTCAACACTGTCTCTAGTGCCCTGCATTGCTGGTGTAGGTCTTCTTCAGGTATAGTGATTAGTTTTGGAATATCATACAACATCCCAAATATACTGCTGTGTTCCTTGAGCTGCATGAAACGTTCTTCAACTGACTGTCTTGCACAATCTAGCACCTGGTTAAAGAATTCAACTTTGAATTGTTGTTTGGGGGTCTCTTATGGGATTATCCCGTGCCACGTAATCAAAATATCTTCTTCTTCCGTGACTCTTGTATTCTTGAATGGGTGGGAAAATAGCTTCAGTGTGAAGTTCCTCTGCCAACTTCTGTGCACTCTTCAGTTTTGAAATCCCTCATCTGACCGGTAAGACTGTAGGTATGACTTTGCTTTGTCCAGTTGTTCCATTGCTCCAGATATATCAAGGTCAACACCTTGGAGTCTCTCGCTTTTACATTTATTTCAAACAGTATGTCATGCCACAACACTAAGCCACACAGGAATTTGAAGTTATGTATGTTTCTGATGATTCCTTTTCCCTCTGCCAATGTTCTCCCACGAACAGTTCCTGTCATAGCATTATCCTCCATAATGGCAACTATGGCATCAACTATCTTCCCAATTTGGTGTTCGATAGGCTTTATCGCCTCCACTCAACTTTCCCATCGTATGGCACTCAGTGGTTTCAGTGTCAGAGAGGATGTTCCCAGATGTTGCTTCAAAATTTACCATCGATGAGTTGATGCAGAGAAAAATACATAGATGCTTTGAATTACATTAAAAAATTCAGCAGCCTCACTAGAAGCTGATGCTGCATCACTGACGACCAAGTTCAATTAATGAGAACTGCATGGGACAAAAAAAGCTTGAGGGTTTGACTCTCGGATCTGTGTCTGCACTCCTCTGTTCTTTCCTCTCACGTTGGCACCATTATCTTAGCCCTGACCTCTCACGTCAGCTACCGCAATTCCTGTATCTTCCAGCTTTTTAAGAAGCACATTTGTCATACCAGCTCCTGTAGTATCATCAATGTCAATAAATTCTAGACAGTCTCTGACAGTCACCATTGCAGGGACATTTTCATTTGGTTCTGTTGTTGTTACAAAACGCACCATTAAAGTCATTTGTTCCGTATGGCTGATGTCAGGTGTGCAGTCCAGAATAACAGAGTAATATCTTGCTGACTTCAGATCTGCCACAATCTTCTGTTTGACTTTCATTACCAATAACTGTATGATCTCATTTTGAATTGTTTTTCCAAGGTAGTGGTGTGTGTACATTTCTCGGGTTGTGACTCTTCTTAGTTGCTCCTGGAGTACCGCATCACACTCCGCCATCAGCTCCACAATTTTAAGGGAGCGTTCATTGTTTGGCACATACAGCTGATCTGAAGTGCCACGCAGTGCTAGGTTTTGGGTAGCAAGCATTCTCACAATGGCAATGAGCCTTTTCAGAACATTTTGCCAGTAAAGAGACTCTGATGCAATCTTCTCTTGATGCTGATCATCTATGGTGGCTTTTAACCTTAGTCTCATCTCAAGCTCTTTCCACCTATGGAATGCTCTCTGGTGATTTCCTGCCTTCTCATGGCATGCCAGATTTCTAGCCTGATTTTTCCAGTCCTTTGTTCCTGTAGAACTGATGTGGCTGGAACATTAAACTGGAAGAGTTTGCAACAAAAACAGTATGCAGCATTCTGTGTTTTTGAGTACATAAGCCATGGCCTCTCCACTTTGTCACCATTGGGGATTTCACGCCAGTAATGTGTTGGATGGAAACTTCTATTTTCATTGTCTTTGGGGAACATGAAGTTTTTCACTTGCTGTGGCCCATGCAGTACAAGGAAATCCCTCAGTCAAGATGGTCCACAGTCCTGGATCATCTAGACTAAAATCAGCAGCAGCTGTTTCTTGCACGTCCACCACACTCTTCTCTGATCTACAGTTTTCTTCAGGAATGTGCATGGTTACATCCATTTGAGATGGAGATATGGATGCTGCAGTAGCTGCCAGGTCACCTGCACTCTGACTAACTGGAAAATCAGGAACCTCCTCACCACTCACATCCTCCCTGGGGCCAGAAGGCTCACCGTGAACATTTGTGTCTATGTATCTCAGCAGAGCTCCTTCCTGCTTAGATAGAAAAGCTTCCTTTGCTTTTTTTCTTTTTCTGAATTCTGCCCCAGAGGGGCATTTTCTTCTTTCACTCATGACTGTTGTTCTGTGCCAGCTATAGTGGCTCATAAACACTCAGTTGAAGGGGACAAATAAGCAGGCTGGTAGCAGGGCCTGAGTGAGGGAAAATATCAGCGTGTTAAGGGCCTGACTACTTCAGCTGACTGCCTGTTCTCCTCAAGTGGGTTCAGGGAAGCAGCAGGAAACAGGAAGCTCCCTGAGAAGCTGATGTTAATCAGACCAGACTCCTGGGGTTGCTAGAGAGGTACATAAAAGGCTCCTCCTCCTCCTTTCTCTCCCTGCAGCTCCTGCTACTTTCTGTTATTCCCTCTCACCCTTTTTCCTGCCTGCATGTTATGTCTCTTGTGCCCTCCTTCCTCCAGCACAGCATTCCACCATCTCTGTGCATCTAGAGCAGAGAGAATACATAAGCACCAGACACAATTTTCTACACTCTGGGTCCTAGTAGAACTCCCCCACAGTCTGGCACCTGAGGCGGCCACCTCAGTTCGTCTCATGTTAAGGCCAGCCCTGCTCAATTCCAGAATAAAAGTGATTTTTATAGACAAGCCCTCAGTTGGGGGGGAGGGATAGCTCAGTGGGTTCGAGCATTGGCCTACTAAACCCAGGGTTGTGAGTTCAATCCTTGAGGGGGCCACTTGGGGATCTGGGGCAAAATCAGTACTTGGTCCTGCTAGTGAAGGCAGGGGGCTGGACTCGATGACCTTTCAAGGTCCCTTCCAGTTCTAGGAGATGGGATATCTCCATATTCAGTGAGACAATCTCTATCATATCTCTTTCTCCAGAAAGAAATCCAGGCACCTCTAGTTCTCCTCTATTCTATGCTATCCACTCTATCTAAGGCATATTTGTTTCTGTAGCCTTTGTCTATATCAGAAGGTTATGGAGCCATAGTAAGAATGTTTTCCTTTTTAATTAGCTGCACATGGTTATAGTAAACATTAACTTATGGATCAAAACTCAACAAGGGATACCCAAGTGTGACTTTGACAGCTAATTGTATGATATATAGAGTTTAAGCCTCCAGATTTGAGCAGCAATAGATCATTCTCTAACAAGTACGACATTGTTCTCAGTATTACATTTTACACACAATTACAGAAAAAACCCCAACCTTTATCATGACAGAGCATGTCACTCTTTGCTCATAACTTACACTTGTACTGTTAGGTTTCCAACTGTTCAAATAGAAGCACTGTTTTGGTAACAGCTTGTTGAGAGAACTCCATGTTTTCCTGGTATGTACTTGAAGAAGATTAATGAGTCCAACTAACATGCCAAGTCAATCTGTTCCTTCCTGTCAATCAACCTCCATAGAACTAGAATCTCTGTCTCACTTACTGTGTTTTTAAGGAGATGCATAGAAAAAAGTTTAATTAAAACACCACTTCAAATGACCATTAAATATATTCCAAAATGTTCTGAGGGTAATATTACAGCAGGTAATAGGTAAGGCCATGGGTGGCAGGTATAATAGATAGGGGAGGCTTAGCCTGGCTTAGCCTCCCCTGGCGCTGCTGTGGCCACCAGACCCCCGGTTGTGGCATTTTGGAGAGAAGTTTTTTTTATTTATTATGCCCCATGCAGGTTCCGGGGCAGCTGAAGAGATGGTATGTGCTATTCAGCTTCCTGGGTTCATCAATAATCTCCCTGGAGTCCAGGGAGATTATTGATGAACCCAGGAAGTTGAGTAGCAATTAGCACCTCAGCTGCCCCGGAACCTGCATGGGGCATATTGAAAGCTTCTTCTGGAGGAGAATCTGAGACATGCTTTTCTGTGGGCAGCTTGGGTCTGGGGAGGGGAGGCGCAGCCTGGTGCGGCTGCAGCTGGCCCTGGACTCCTTCAGGCAGGAGGAGGGGCGGGGAGCTCGGGGCTTTGGCTGGCCTGGGGCTCCTCTGGCCCAGGGTGTGTGTGTGTCTCGGGGCTCCTCTGGGTGAGGAGGGTCTGGGGCTCTGGTGTAGTGCAAGTAAATGCTACATGTAGGAATTTGCAAGGCTGACTTCTACACAACCCTTGGAAGATCGGCCACTTCTGCGATATCCATTTTCAGATAACCAAAGCTACAGCTAATCACTTTTGTGACTATTTCAAACTCTTGTCTAGCCTGAAATCAGAGATTTGATTGTAGCACTATAGGCATAGCTGAGCAAGCTTAGAATCATCGAATCATAGAATATCAGGGTTGGAAGAGACCTCAGGAGATCATCTAGTCCAACCCCTGCTCAAAGCAGGACCAATCCCCAACTAAATCATCCCAGCCAGGGCTTTGTCAAGCCTGACCTTAAAAACCTCTAAGGAAGGAGATTCCACCACCTCCCTAGGTAACCCATTCCAGTGCTTCACCACCCTCCTAGTGAAAAAGTTTTTCCTAATATCCAACCTAAACCTCCCCAACTGCAACTTGAGACCATTACTCCTTGTTCTGTCATCAGGTACCACTGAGAACAGTCTAGATCCCTCCTCTTTGGAACTCCCTTTCAGGTAGTTGAAAGCAGCTATCAAATCCTCCCTCATTCTTCTCTTCTGCAGACTAAACAATCCCAGTTCTCTCAGCCTCTCCTCATAAGTCATGTGCTCCAGACCCCTAATAATTTTCGTTTTCTTCCACTGGACTCTTTCCAGTTTTTCCACATCCTTCTTGCAGTGTGGGACTCAAAATTGGACACAGTACTCCAGATGAGGCCTCACCAATGTCGAATAGAGGGGAATGATCACATCCCTCGATCTGCTGGCAATGCCCCTACTTCTACAGCCCAAAATGCCATTAGGCTTCTTGGCAACAAAGGCATACTGTTGACTTAGGTCTAGGTAGCTTGAATAACAATAGCAATGAAGCTGTGATGGCATGGGCAGTAGCTTGGACCCTGGATATGTACTCGAGTGCCTTGCCCATGCTGACATGGCTTCACTGCTACTGTTTTTAGAGCTAGCTAGATCCAAGTGGCAGTCACTGCAGTATGCTTGCTGCTGTCACACTTTTGATTGCTGTGTAGACATACCATGAGGACGCAGAAATTGGAGAGCCCACTGGCAAGTGGCCAATAGGAAAATAAGATGTTTGCCCCTTCCAAAGATCCATGGAACAGGATAGAAAACATGAGGCCACCATGTGGAAACTGAGAGTTTTGCTGAATCCATCGAAGAAGGATCAGAACCCTTAAAGTGTAACCAAAATCTTGGACCAGCCACATGGATAGCCTCTCCTCTCCGTCAGGGTTACCAGGGACTAAGAAGAAGTGATGAGACTTCATTTCTGAGGTTGTATTTCTCTTTGTTTCTACTTAATATAAGCAATAGAAAGTTGCCTTGTTGAGTCTCCACTCTTTCTAGTGAGACTTCAGGAACTATATTTCAGCATCTTACTAAGTAGTAGTATATGCATATTTCTCCTTTGAAAGTCCAAGTAGCTTGGCCTAAGGGAACACTAATGTACTAACTTTAAACGAATTGTTTTTGATGCTTTAAACTTGTCCCTTTCAAACCAAACACTTGAAATAGCAAAGACCACATTCACAACAGTTTTAAAACAATGCACAACTTTACTTCTTGGAGGATGACTAGAAGTGTATAAAATGTATTAGAAATAGTGAAGAAATTAATAACTGATTATTGTAAATGTAGTAATGTACTAAGAAATCCTGATTTGATTGTTCTGTGGTATAACTGCTTGGTCCCATTGCTGGTCTATGTAAATTGCTTGCAAAAATACACATTGTTTTTAGTGCATCCCTAGAACATCTAGTTTCCAAACTTAATCTATGAGCTTTCATTACATTGATGATTATATACATATGTGATTCTTGGTGAATTAAAACTTTTTAACGGTTTAAAAATAATGAAGTGTCCCGGGTTGAGAGGAATATTGTCCAAGATAAAAGTTGACCAGAGAAGAATCTAGCATTAAAATTAATAAGCGAATGCTTCCTAGACTCAGGAACATATGTTATCCATATTAAATTTCATATAAATATCAGCTACAATATTTATCAGACTGGCCAATCTAATTTTTTAGATTTCAGCTTTACAATCTAACCGGCACCTCTGCCAATTCATACATTTTACCTCCATTCATACTTCCAGTACATAATGTAAGGTTGGTCTGATGTGGCCCAAGTCATTCAGCAAGTCTTTGCAGACCAAAGAACAGAATCCCAAATTCTGACTCCCACTCCTATGCGCTGACCCTAAGAAGACCCTTCTCTTATATTAAAATAGTACCGATTTCCTGATCTATGAGGGTGGAACATTTTTATTTTTTTAGCAAAGTACAAATCTCTAAGGTGGAAGTTAAAGAAGACAGACTGCCATGGAGATTGTTAACAATTATTTCTTCTTTAAGGAGGGAAGGGTAAGGACTTGCAATTAACAATGGTGGTTTTTTTGCTTCTCTGTCTTATAACAGACAAGGTATAGGAAAGTGACCTATATTTACCTGTTTTATTAAAAAATAAAAGCAAAAAACAAAAAACCAACAGCTACCAAACCAGAAAGCTTCTTAATTGCCCATTTTGCACCATAGACAAGATAAGCATTCAGCTGCTGCACGTACAACTTTATCTTCTGCTTTTCTTCTGTGTAATAGGAGACAAGACTTTAGAAAAGGCCACTCAATCTGTGTCTGCCAAACTAATAGGTACAATCTTATTGCTTAAAATAGCTTTGAACGTCTACCATACCCCATATCTACCACTTGGTTATAGTACATAGGAGTCTGTGCCTCTCTGGCTCTAAAAGATCGTGACTGAATTGAAATGTTTCATGAACTGTACCTTGCATGACTATGTCCAGAATCTCTTTTCTTTCTAATTTTTTTCTTAATAATTATTAAGTCAGACCCAATCCACACGCTCTAACAGAAACGCTGCTGCTCAGAAATAAATTGCATGTCTGCTTAAGACTGTTCCTCAACAGTATTAGAATCTGTCCAGTAAAGTGATATGAACTGAATTTGCCATAATGCTAATTTACATTGCCATTAATGAGAATACAAGTTTTAAATCACAGACATAGAAGTGCTATTGTGCGTGCCGCTTATTTCTGTCCTACTCAGGTTGATAAGACATTCTCCAGACAATTGTAATTATGAGTAATTTGTAAAAGTAATAAGAGCTGCTTTTTATTACAGGCAATAAAAATCAATTCTTCATTCAATTATCTTTCCTGGCTATGATATGATAGCTGCCCCTGGGTGAATGCAACAGGGAAAAAGCCAAGATAAATTCTAAAGACACGGTCCTTCTTCTTCTTCTTCTTTTTTTTAAATGAGGTCAACAACAGGATACAGGAATAATTACTGATCATCTTGTGCCCCCATTCTGCCCTTTTGGTGATACAGTCAACATAAGAAATAATTGTCTGACATTACTGCCACAGTCATCCTCTTTCTCTGAGACCCCAGTCCTACATAGGCTCACAAGTGCTTAACTTTAAGCACAGGAGCAGCTGTGTTGACTTCAGTGGGACTACTCACAAGGTTAAAGTTAAGCACATATGCAAATTGTTGTAGGATCAGGGTCCCAATGAAGGAAAGCACTTAAACACATGCTTAACTTCAAACATTCACCAAGTCCCATTCAAGCCTAAATTCAGGATGTGCTTAAGTAAGTACCTGAATTGGTGCCTTAGAGAAGAGTAATGGTAATCTGGTAATGTGTGCCTGTTAAAGTTTAGGACATGGATATTCTGAATAGTGGATTCAGAAGTACAGTGGGTGGGCTATAGATAGTGCTAATCAAAATAGGAATACACGTTTTTGCAATTCCCTGACCATTTAAAAAAAATAAAATTTTCCAGCCAATTTTAGAGGGTGTGGGAGGAGGGGAAAAGTTCTTGAAATGTTTTTCCTGTCCATATTTTGAACATTTTTAAAAGCTTCAGCTACCTCTGCTTACAGATTTATTAAGATCATGCAATTTTATTATGCAACCGTTAGATTGCCAAGCACTAACTCACATGAGTAGGCCCACTGACTGTTCACTAATGTGAGTAAGGGCCGCACAATGAGGTGCTGAGGGGTCAAACCACCAGATCAACCTAGTCTGATTAGGTGACTTGCTTTAGTGAGTGATTGTCAGAAACATTTCCTGACCTAATAGAGAGGAGACATTTTGTGAAAGTGATCGATTAGGGCTCCATGGAAGGTTGGGCGGGAGTTATAGGTTTGGGCAATATTATCCTACCAGCTTTGGGCCTCTCTTCCTGCACCACTAATCAAAGGGAAGTGATTATGGGGATGGCTGAACTTTGATTAAAGTCAAAGGAAAGACGCCCATTGATTCAGGGGAAGTTGGATGGGGTCAAGTCAAAAGTGGGATTAGAGGGGACAGGTACAAAAATAGACAGGATAGTTGCTAGCAGGGATGGGTATAAGCCTGGGTCTTGGGAGACCAGATGCAATTCCCTGCTTTGCCATAGGCTTACTATACGGGCAGTGCATTTATGGCCAGATTTTAAAGGTGTTTAGGTGCCTAAAGATGAAAATAGGTGCCTAGTGGGATTTTCAAAAGCACTTAGACACCTGAGTTAGGCACTTTTGAAAAATCCCAAATGACACCTATCTGCATCTTTGCTGCCTAAATACCTTTAAATATCTGTCCCTTAATCTCTCTGCTATAACGAGGTAATAGCACTCTCCTACCTCACAGGGGTGTTCTGAGAATAACTACATTTTAAAAAGCCTGGTGCTTAGGTACATGAGTAATGGGGGCCATACAAATATTTCAGAGAGCTAGATAGTGACCAAAAGTGTACTGTCTCCTTCTGAATCAATCAACCAAACTAGAACCTGAGAAAGACATCTCTGTATAAAGATAACATGGTTCTGTACATAATGGAGATAAATTATTTGATGAGTCCATATTAGCAGGATTCATGAACTAAATGCCAACAGTTGTCAAGGTAGAAAAAACAATGCTGAGAATCTGTAGAGGACAGTTTTGAGTAAGTGGGCAATAAACAGGCCATTGCTAGATTTACCTTTCTGGCAGACTGCCTCAAACTTTCATGTGTCTCCATGTGTTTATGCTGTGCTTGCACACAGGTTTGTATCATGTATTTATTGTAAGTAGGGCTGTCAAGTAGTTAAAAAAAATCGTGATTGATCACTCTATTAAAAAAATTAATTGCGATTAATCGTGCTATTAATTGCACTGTTAAACAATAATAGTATACCATTTATTTAAATATTTTTAGATGTTTTCTACATTTTCAAATATATTGATTTCAATTAAAACACAAAATATAACATGTACAGTGCTCACTTTATATTTATTTTTATTACAAATATTTGTACTGTAAGAAACAAAAGAAATAGTATTTTTCAATTCACCTAATACCAGTACTGTAGTGCAATCTCTTTATCATGAAAGTTGAACTTACAAATGTAGAGTTATGTCCAAAAATACCTGCATTCAAAAATAAAACAATGTGAAACTGTAGAACCTACAAGTCTACTCAGTCCTACTTCTTGTTCAGCCAATCGCTCAGATAAACAAGTTTGTTTATATTTGCCAGAAGATAATGCTGCCCGCTTCTTGTTTACAATGTCACCTGAAAGTGAGAACAGGCATTTGCATGGCACTGTCATAGCTGGTGTTGCAAGATATTTACATGCCAGATGTGCTAAAGATTTATATGTCCCTTGATGCTTCTACCACCATTCCAGAGGACACGTGTTCATGCTTATGATGGGTTCTGCTTGGTAACAATCCAAAGCAGTGTGGACCAACACATGTTCATTTTCATCATTTGATTCAGATGCCAGCAGCAGAAGGTTGATTTTCCTTTTTGGTTTCCGCATCAAAGTCTTGCTCTTTTAAGATTTCTGAAAGCATGCTTTATACTTCATCCCTCTAAGATTTTGGAAGGCACTTCAGATTCTTAAATCTTGGGTCGAGTGCTGCTGTAGCTATCTTAAAAATTTCACATTGGTATCTTCTTTGCATTTTGTCAAATTTGCAGTGAAAGTGTTCTTAAAACGAATAACGTGCTGGGTCATCATCTGAGACTACTATAACATGAAATATATGGCAGAATGCAGGTAAAGCAGCAGGGGACATAAAATTCTCCCCCAAGGAGTTCAGTCACAAATTTAATTAATGCATTATTTTTAACGAGTGTCATCAGCATGGAAGTATGTCCTCTGGAACAATGGCCGAAGCATGAAGAGGCATATGAATCTTTAACACATCTGGCATGTAAATATCTTGCGATGCCAGCTACAACAGTGTCGTGAGAATGCCTGTTCTCACTTTCAAGTGACGTAATTAAGAAGTGGGCAGCATTATTCTGTGTTGTAATTGAAATTGATATATTTGAAAATGTAGAAAAACATCCAAAAATATTTAATACATTTCAATTGGTATTCTATTGCTTAACAGTGTGATTAATCACGATCAATTTTTTTTAATCACAATTAATTTTTTTAAGTTAATCACATGAGTTAACTGTGATTAATTGACAGCCCTAATTGTAAGTAAAACTGAAGCAGATCTAGGATGTTGGTATCTGCTTTAGATTTCTTGATTGGACATGCAGTGTACCGTATACATCAATATTCCAGAGGACATTTTATCCTGCTAATTGGTGGGACTGATATAACCTTACCCCAAAACAGATCATGTGTGAATGTATTGTCATGAAGGTGGAAGGAGAGATAACAGTGGCTAGATCCAGTTAGAATTCATTCATAGATGAATAGATTCTAAGGCCAGAACGGGCCGTTGTGAGCATCTAATTTGACCTCCTGTATAATACAAGCCGTAGAACTTCCCCAAAATAATTCCTAGAGCAAATCTTTTGGAAAAACATCCAATTTGATTTAAAAATCACCAGTGATAGAGAATCCACCACAACCAGGGCTGGCTCTAACCTTTTTGCTGCCCCAAGCAGCAAAAAAAAGTGCCGCTCTGCCGAACCCCCCCCCACTGAGTGCTGCACCGCCAAACCCCCCCCGCTGAGCACCGCGCCGCCGCGCTGCCGAACACTCCCCTGCCGAGCTGCTGAACCCCCGCCAAGCTGCTGAACCCCCGCTGAGCACCGCGCCGCGCTGCCCCCCCCGCCCCGCCACCCCAAGCACGAGTTTGGTTGGCTGGTGCCTGGAGCCGGCCCTGACCACAACCTTGGGTAAATTGTTCCAATGGTTAATTACCCTCACATTACATAATGCAGCAGGTGTTATATAACCTTCCCCCTGCATCACAGTCCCTCAATTTTGAACTACAACACCCTTGTCATTCCACTCCTGAAACTCTCTTAAGCAGAGAACTTGGTATTTGCATAAATTCCCCGAGGATCTAGGAAGCAAATGTTCCATGGCCCTCAGGGGCTGAGTGTGCATGGTGAAGTATATGAATAAACCTGTCAGTTTTTGACTCATTAGGAATGGATAGCTTTAGGGTTGATTTTAAATGGGTGCTAGTGTATCTCAGGGTTTTGCTCGAATTAGAGGATGGTCAGGATTAGTTTATATTCTTCTTGTTTGCCCAGGGTTAATAGGAGTGTTACCATGGCCTGTGTGGGAGTTAATTGTGTTAATAAGGAAGGATAGAATGGCAGAAGGTGTCTGTTGACAGTCATTTTCCCCCATCTTATTGCAAGTACTCTAAATGGCATCAATCAGTCAGGACTCTGTTTAAGTTTATAAAATGCCTAGCAACTGACTCATAAGATTATTTTTTCCTGTGAATTGAAGGCAAAACATAGAAGTGTGTAGAAGCCAGCCCTTCAATTATTAAGTTTAGATGTATATTACCTTCTGATACATGGGAGTAACTCTCATTAATGCTCAAACAAGCCATGCCTGCAAGTCAGAGGAAAATATACCAACTACCTTACCATGGGTCTTAGGCACTCAAATTTTAGGGCTAAACTATTTGAAATGACTATGGGCAAAATGGTTTCCAAGCCCTGAAAAAAAGGACAGATGATCTTGTGGTCAAGGCCTTGGACTGGGTCTCAGGAGACATGGCTCTTCCGCAGACTTTATGTGTGACTTGCAGTTCACCCAGGCCAAGCTTTTCAAAAGTGTCCACTAATTTTGGATGTCAGGCTTGAAACACCTTCATCTTAATTGTCACAGATGCTAAACATCTGTAGCTCCCAAAGAATCAGGCCTTCAGTGGCTGATTTTCAGCTCCCAAAACCAAGGTACAAATACAGAACAAGAAGACAGCCCCTGCCCCAATCAACTTATAATCTAATTACCTTAGAGTGGTGCTGTGTGACTACATGCCTTAATGCTGTGAGGTGCACAGAAACTATGGTAACAAGCACCAGTGGAAAGCGAATACATTGATGAAGGAACCTGGTTTGGAAGAGAGGGGCATCGTTCTTCTTTCTGAGTTTTCATACATGTAGATGAGTGTAAAGTACAACAAAGATCTCACCCTAGCATATAAGGGCAAGAACCTTCCTCCTGGGGCAGGAGGGGGAAGGCATTGGAAAGTACTGAAGGGTTTTCAGTAGCACAGACAAATAATTGGAGGGATGGTATGGAATAGTGAGGGATGAGTACTGAGCAGGTAAAGGAGTCAAGAGGCATGTCACACCAATGCTCAGAGATGGAAGTGCTTATGGGAGTCTGATGGAAAATAGGTAGGGAGTGGAACTGACAGCTAATGTGGAGGATTGAACACTGGTACTGAGACTGCGGGAAAAGAAACGGGAGTGGTAGCTGCCGAGCTGGGATGCAGTCTCAGGGTATGTCTACACTACGAAATTAGGTCGAATTTATAGAAGCCGGTTTTATAGATATCGGTTTTATACAGTCGATTGTGTGTGTCCCCACATAAAATGCTCTAAGTGCATGAAGCCGGCGGACCGCGTCCACAGTACCGAGGCTAGCGTCGACTTCCAGAGCGTTGCACTGTGGGTAGCTATCCCACAGTTCCCGTAGTCTCCGCCGCCCATTGGAATTCTGGGTTGAGATCCCAATGCCTGATGATGCAAAACAGTGTCGCGGGGGGTTCTGGGTACATGCCGTCAGGCCCCTCCCCCTCCGTCAGAGCAACGGCAGACAATCGATTCACGCCTTTTTACCTGGGTTACCTGTGCAGATAACATACCATAGCAAGCATGGAGCCCGCTCAGCTCAGCTCACCGTCACCATATGTCATCTGGGTGCCGGCAGACGTGGTACTGCATTGCTACACAGCAGCAGCTAATTGCCTTTTGGCAGTAGATGGTGCAGTATGACTTGTAGCCTTCATCGGCTATCTGGGCGCTGGCAGACATGGGGCTGCATTGCTACACAGCAGCAGCCCCTGGCCTTTTGGCAGTAGATGGTGTATTACGACTGGTATCTGTCGTTGTCGTACTCCAGTTCAATCATAGGCACCTGGGCAGACATGCTTTGTCTCCTGGAGACTCAGTCCTGCCGGCAGTCCGATTGAACCGTCTTGACGATGATGACTAGCAGTCGTAGTACAGTATCTTCTGCCAAGCACCCAGAAGATGCCGACGGCTATCAGTCATGCTGCACTGTCTGCTGCCAGCTTAAGATGTAAAAAATAGATGGACCAGATTTGTTCTGTAGTCATTTGCTTCCCCTTCCCTCCGTGGTCACCTGTGCTCTCCACGCTGGGCAAACAGGAAATGAAATTCAAAAGTTCGCGGGGCTTTTCCTGTCTACCTGGTCAGTGCATCTGAGTTGAGAGTGCTGTCCAGAGTGGTCACAATGAAGCACTGTGGGATAGCTCCCGGAGGCCAATAACATCGAATTCCATCCACACTACCCCAAATCCAACCCGCAAAGGCCAATTTTAGCGCTAATCCCCTCATCGGAGGTGGAGTAAAGAAACCGGTTTAAAGGGCCCTTTAAGTCGAAAGAAAGGGCTTCGTCGTGTGGACGTGTCCAGGCTTAATTCGATTTAACCCTGCTAAAGTCGACCTAAACTCGTAGTGTAGACCAGGGCTCAGGGAAACAGAAAATGGGTGGATGGGGAATTATGAGCCAGGAGGGAGTGGAAATAGATAGTGGCACTGCTGAATCTGATGAGATGCTGTCTTAGGAGGAATCAGAATAGTGGCAGGAATCAGAATAGGAATCAGTCACAGATGGAGTTTGAAGGGTATAAATATCCATACTCAGTAGAAGTTGGGTAGATCCCACACTTACCCTTGAGAGGGCCAAAGTGTCATCCACCACCCTCATTTGATATCCACCTTCCACAGATATCCTGGTGTGAGACCAAAGAAAGTCTCTGCTCCCATTCAGTCTAGGAGAGAGTCAATTCTTCTAGCTCTGATCCAGCAGCATTCACCTTCCTTGTGTGGAGAGCAGCATTTTAATGAGCAGGTCAGGCAGATCCTCCCATCTCCCTACTGGCCAGGGGCCACTTTCATATATTTGCCCTGATAACAGATTCGTCTGCTAGGGATGAGATCCACAGGCAGAAGCATTACAGGCAGTGGCCTCTATAGACTATCCACACTTGCACTGCACAGAACTGCAGCTTATCTCTAGAAACAAAAGAGGCGAGATCATTAACAATTCTCCAAGGCACTAATCTAGCACAGGCATTTTGCCCTGTGACATTTGTTCAGCAGGAAAAAAAAAAAAAATCTTTCCTTGCTAATGTCACACCTAGGCTTAGATCAGATATTCTTCCCTCGCTCCCCTGATTTAAAACCCCATTTCTTTTAGAGCTGCCCGAGTAGGAGCAATGATCGTGCTTTGAACTATGTCCCAACCAGTTCTCCTTACCTCACTGATGACACGGCCAACTGTGATGTTTATTTATTTATTTATTTTTAGTGACTCTGGGAAGTGGTACCAGTAAAAGGGGTGGGAAAGCTAATAGAAGTGGCGCGATGCCTCCAGTAGTACAGAAACATGCTGAGATTGTCTGATCTGGGTTGTCTGGTTTTGGGGCACAAATAGAAGCAGCTGCACTGAGGATTTTCTACAATTGGGTTTCATGCAGATTCTGGAAGCTGCCAATTAGGTCTGTCACTTTCAATAGAGCGGCGGCTGGTTTAATGGAAACGTGGTCTCTGCAAGTTGCTGCTGTGATTTTCCAGCTCTGCAATGACTGGAGACTTCTAGTTTGCCTACTGGACTGATAATTATGCTATGACATTTTGACCCCAGTTACTCTTCTGCTATTACTATTGCTTCCTCAAGGGAGTTTAAGCTAGGTGCAAACAGGCTAGTGGCCAAATCTGGCAGATTTTGACACCATGGGGTCTGATTCTCCAGTTTTACACCTATGTGACTCAGGCCGTGGCTACACTTGAAACTACAAAGTGCTTCCGCGGGAGCACTCCCACGGCAGCGCTTTGAAGTGCGAGTGTGGTCGCGCGCCGGAGCTGGGAGAGAGCTCTCCCAGCACTGCAGGTACTCCACCTCCACGAGGGGATTAGCTTACAGCGCTGGGAGCGTGGGTCCCAGCGCTGGGGCACTGTTTACCCTGGCGCTTTCCAGCGCTGTAACTTGCTGCGCTCAGGGGGGTGTTTTTTCACACCCCTGAGCGAGAAAGTTGCCGCGCTCTAAAGCGCCAGTGTAGCCATAGCCGTAGTGCGTGTGGGAAATCAGGTCCATGTCTTGATTTTGGCCACTCCCTAGTTTTGTACAGGTCTTTTACAAACAAAAAAGGGTGGATATGTTGTCCCTCTAGCCTATCAGTCCTGTTCCTTGCATTCGCCCAAAGTAATCCATGGAGGATTCACACTACAAGAAGGATGTGGAAAAATTGAAAAGAGTCCAGCAGAGGGCAACAAAAATGATTAGGGGTCTGAAGCACATGACTTATGAGGAGAGGCTGAGGGAACTGGGATTGTTTAGTCTCCAGAAGAGAAGAATGAGGGGGGATTTGATAGCAGCCTTCAACTACCTGAAGGGGGGTTCCAAAGAGGATGGAGCTTGGCTGTTCTCAGTGGTGGCAGATGACAGAACAAGGTGCAATGGTCTCAAGTTGCAGTGGGGGAGGTCCAGGTTGGATATTAGGAAACACTATTTCACTAGGAGGGTGGTGAAGCACTGGAATGCGTTACCTAGGGAGGTGGTGGAGTCTCCTTCCTTGGAGGTTTTTAAGGCCCGGCTTGACAAAGCCCTGGCTGGGATGATTTAGTTGGGAATTGGTCCTGGTTTGAGCAGGGGGTTGGACTAGATGACCTCTTGAGGTCCCTTCAAACCCTGATATTCTATGATTCTATGATTCTATGAGGCTCAGACCTTGCCAACACTAGAGAACTGAGCTGGTGAATCTGAACCAACTGAATACCATACTAGCCACACAACTTATCTCTCATCCACGCTAGCACTGCCCTAAACCATTTCAGCTGCAATGCATCATGGGCACCTACAGTTACCTGTTCAGCTCCCAGAAGTAGAGCATTCTGGGAGATTTTGCAAGGCCAACAAACACTTGGTGGGACAGCAGTGAAAGGGCTTGTCAAACCATTTCAGCTGGTCTGTGTCTACACTAGCACTATAACAATTGAGGCACAAGTGATATTTAGTCCCCCTGAAGCTTCATTAGATTCCCGTAAATCATTTTGAGCACTATTATGTGTAGACTCAAGGTGTTCTGAAATGGTCTGAGCAGGGTCAATCCCTCTTCCGCAGATAAGGCCAGAGAACCAAGACTTTAATGGCAAATATTTTAACCTCCTCCCACAAGAAAAGGGCTAAACACCGATGGGGAAATTTTCAGAAGTGCCTAAGGGACTGAGGGGCCTAAGTCCCATATTCAAAAGTGACTTGGACACATAGGAGTCCATGTCCTCCGTTGACTTTGACGGAGACTTAGGGCTTGTCTACACAGTGAGTTAGTGTGCAGCAAGCCAGGGTGAGTCTGCAGAGCCCTAGCTATGCACTAATTTGCCATGTGGGCCCTGCTACCGTGCACTAAAAGTACCATAGTGCGCTTTGACATGCTCCTGTTTCAAACAGCAACATGTCAAAGTACACTACGGAACTGTCAGTGTGTGGTAGCAGGGCCCACCCAGGGAGTTAACGCACAGCAGGTTAGGGTGCTGTGGATTGTCACCTTGGCTTTCCATGCACCAACTCACCATGTAGATAAGCCCTCAAGATTCAAAATGCCCAAATCATTTTTGAAAATGTGACCCTCTGTGCTAGACTCAAAGTCTGCTGAAGTTAGTGTAAAGACTTCAACTAACAACAGTGGGCTTTGGATCAGGTCCTCTGCCACTTAGTGCACCCTAGCATCAGAGCCCCATGTAGCGGTGAAAATAGGTTAAGGGGCCATATTCAGGTGCCCACATTTGGATTCAGTTACCTAAGTTTAAGCATACATTTTTGAAAATTTTGGTCATCGACTTTTTCAACCCTTTCCCCCCTCTCTTTTAATTGTAACCGATTTCCCTTTTGACACTTGATTAGCAGAATATTTTATTACGTGTCACAAAATTTGCATGAACAGGAAATCCAGGAGCACAGGTTTTTTAACAACCAAACTGATAACTAAAATGTTGTCACAGCAGGATTGGGTGATTGATGGAAGAAATTTATACAGCTGTTTATTCTCTTTCAATTTACCAACTGCACAAACGATCCCACAAAGTACGACTCACTTCACTGAGCAGTTTCCATATGTTTCTTATGATGGAAAAAAGTTTTTTAAATGCAGTCATAGATTGAAAACCTTCAAAGGATTGTTACTCAATTGCATTATTTTAACTTTTTTTCCTCTCCAAGTTCCAATTAATATATTTCTGGTCTTTAGACTGATGGTTGTGTCTAGTGTCCCTGGAGTTAGCATTTCACATATGTTTCTTTAAGGCTACATTTTTACCTACAACAAAGGAACATGGCTCTGGGTAGCAGTATGTTCTGCTGAATTTGACTGACAAGGTATGTAAGCAGCAAGGATATGTTTTCTTTTAAAAAAATGTTTATCTTTATGGCAAGGACCTTGAAACCTCTTGGGGAGAACATTTTAAATGAAGAATCAAAACATTTCATGCTTCTCCCCATAACTGTGAATTGAAAAATAAGCACTTACACACCATGTTCAGTCACCTAGCTGAAAAGGGACTTTCTGCAGACTGTGTTTAATGACAAGATGTAACAAGTATTTGTACAATAAGTGACAGCACGTATTGTATAGAACTGAGCTACTACAACTAGTCATGGACAATCCAGTTTGGAAAGGTTAAAAAAAACAACAACCACCTCAGCTCACCACCCAGACACACAAAATTTTTCCTTCTGCAATTTCCAGACTTTTGTCCCCCCCCCACCCAGATTCTTTACTGCTCAATTTAGGAGCTGTCGCAGACTGCAGAGGAGGAGGAAATGTTGACACTAGTGGGCTTCCTTCCTTGGCATGGAAAAGGTTGGTAGGCAGAGAAAAGCAGTTTAAAGCTTCCTCATGTGCTATTTCTCTTCTCCATGGAAGAGGAAAGAGTGAGACCTGGAAGAGGTGTGTGTGGGGGGAGAGGAGGAGGGTTACAATAATTCTTGCCCCAAGGTGCACAAGGAATCATATGGAGTCATGCAATTTGTGCACTGTTACAGGAGCACTCAGTGTCTCTCTATATGTAAATAGTTAATAGATAAGGTACCATAGTAGATGGCCTGTCACATTTTCTGAATTTTCTAGGACTAATAAAATGTGGTGTTGTGCATTGCAAATGGCTTCCTCTCATAGCTCTTCACCTGGACCTCTCATCAGGTACACCACTTACAAATATGGAGCCTGATTTTACTCTGGCCACTGATGTGGGGCATTCCGATTATGCCAGAGTATTCAAAAACAAAAATGTAGCAGTATAGCTTCCCTATGGGTTGAAATACATTGTTCCTCCAGAGACGCATGGTACCTCCCTTCAAGCAGTGCAGGTAGGAATGTTTGGCATGCTTCTCAGTGGTAATAAAGATGTGTTTGCATTGGTTAAACCTGTGGGAGTTTGTCTAGGGGGAGTAGGGTGACCAGATAGCAAGTGTGAAAAATCAGGACAGGGAGTGGGGGGTAATAGGAGTCTATATAAGAAAAAGACCCAAAACTTGGGACTGTCCCTATAAAATTGGGACATCTGGTCACCCTAAGGGGAAGGAATGGTGTCAGGGACTAAGTTGGGGAATTTTTTTCTGCCATTACTTCCAACCCCAACAAAAACAACAGCTGGCTTGCCCCAAACAACAGCACCTTTGCAGGTGCCAAGAAAGAACATCCATGCCAAGATGGAGGATTTAGAATGCCACACTGCAGTTCATAGTGCTGTCACTAGACCACCCAGTTGCTTGCACCACACCTTTACCCCTCCCCAGGAGTGGGATGTAAACATGAGACCCAGATTAAAAGAGCCACTGATCTCACACAGAGAAACCAAGCAGAGACAGTAGCAGAAGCCATTCTTGGAAATGATTAGTAGGCAAGGTCTAACTACTTCTAGATGTAGTGTCTTACGACAGAGAAGAGACAGGACTCCATAAGGGAACTGTTGCCAACTCGCGCTATGTTATTAAAAGCCTCATGATAGATGGTGCTTTTTTACTTGAAGACCCCACTCCTGGAGTTATGTGGTTATGTGACAATTTTTAATTTAATTTAAAAAAAGTTTATAGCTTTCATGTTTATGAAGAAAAGCTTGTAAAACCTAAAGACTCAGAAACCAAAAAACGACCCCCCAAATTCATTTATTTTTAAAAATCTTACAATTGTAAAGTTTTTGGGGATTAACTCATGATTTTGGAATGCTTGGGGTTAGGGATAACGATTCTCTTTTGAAACTGCTAGACACAGACAGTATCTACAGTTCTCTCTGGCTCGCCAGCTCCCAGGCTGTTATTAAACACAGCTTGTGTCGTCATGTAAGGTCTCCCTACGTCCTAGCTCAGACCAAGCGGTCATGGAATGGCGGTTTGCCGTTCCTGGCCAATGGGAGCTGCGGGAAGCGGCGCGGGCCGCAGGGAAGATCTATGTAAACAAACGGCAAACCACGGCCACTGGGAGCTGCGAGTGGCCAGGCCTGCAGACGGTCAAGGTAAACAAACTGTTTTGCGGCCCGCCAACGGATTACCCTGATGGACCGCATGCAGCCCATGGCCCACAGGTTGCCCACCACTGGTCTAAGTCTTCCAATTACTCAATGAATTAATCAGCATCTCGTCCACCAGTGCAGTGGATTATGCATTTATTTTCCTTGGGGCTGTGCAGAAGCCCCACATGTTATAAAGATATCAAATGTAAAAAGGTGTCTAAGGGAATATTACAATGATCAGGCCAGAGTCTCTTCTGACATAACTCACCATATTTCTGTGCAAAAATTTCCAGCGTAGTTTGTCTAGAGTTAATTTTTTGTGTTCACTGTTTAATAAGCAACTTTCAGAGCAATGAGGACTTTTAGCTGCATGACTCCTATTAAAATTAATAGAAGTCATGTAGCTAAAAATTCTCAAGTATTGCATAAAGTTATTAGAAATTGACATCTAATGCTGAAAGTACTGTTTATTGTTTGGTCTTCCTACCCATCAGCTCTCTATCTGTTCATCTAGGGTCTTATGTCACAATAGTATCTTGGCCTATAACGTCTGTTCCTTCTGAAGTATCCTTTCACACCAAAACTAAGAGGGCTACCCCTCCTGGTGGGATCATAATTACCTGTATGCCTTATGCCTTTGGTTGTATTTTCTGTACGCGGTTGTCTTGTTTAGCTCCCGCTGTTGCTTAACTTGAGCGTTCCGTCGAATGAATCTCAGTATTGTTTGTACCATGTTACGTTTGCTAAGTACTTTGGGATCAGTTTACACTGAAGGTGCAATACAAACGAGATCATTGTTATACAGTTCACTCCAATTTATGTAATATTGAAATACTAGAGGGCAAAATCGTATAAAATGTCTTACATTATATAAAACTTCAGAGGTGTAATTTCAAAGGCGCTAGACCAGCAGTTCTTAAACTGTGGGTCGGGACCCCAAAGTGGGTCACAACCCCATTTTAATGGGGTCACCAGGGCTGGCATTGGGCTTGCTTGGGCCCGGGGCTAAAGCGAAAGCCTGAGCCTCACTGCCTGGGGCCAAAGCCCGAAACCCACTGCCCGGGGCCAAAGTCCAAGCCCAAGGACTTCAGCCCTTGGTGGCGGAGTTCAGGGTTACAGGTCCATTGCCTGGGCTGAAGCCCTTGGGCTTCGGCTTTGGCCCTCCCACGCCTGGGGTGGCAGGGCTCAGGCAGGCTCAGGTTTCGGTCCCCCCCTCCTGGGGTCATGTAGTCATTTTTGTTGTCAGAAGGAGGTCGCGGTTCAATGACGTTTGAGAACCCCTGGTCTAGATCATGCAATCCTGACTCACATGTAGTTCCACTGGGACTATTTGCAGGGCTGATCCTGCTCCCATTAAAGTCAGTGGCAAAATTCCCATGGAGTTCAGTGGTGTAGGGTCAAGATCCAGATGCATACATGTTAAACAGTATGAAGTCTAACCTGCGGAGCACAGTTATAGGAAATACCTTTTAAAAACAAAATAACAAACCCGCAACCTGTATGCTGATGTTAATACCAGAGCAAAATTCTGCTTTGTTCCATATGCAGATTTGTCAAGGTACCAGCAGTCAATCGAGGGTTATTTAGCTTCAATTTGTTTGTGATGTATAAATACAAAGGGTGATCTGCAAATTATAGGGATACCTATTTTTACTAGTTCCAGATTATTTTTAGCTTTCACTTCAACGGAACTAGTTGCCATTTATGTATGAATGAAACAGAACACTGAATGAACATAAAGAGAGCAAGGATTCCAAATGAACTTAGACCAGGGATCTCAAACGCAAATCACCACGAGGGACACGTGAGGACTAGTACATTGGCCCAAGGGCTGCATCACTGAAATCTTTTCATACAATGATACAAAAGTATAGTCAAAAATGAAAAAAAGGAAAAGTAATATAGTATGCTATTAAAAGACAATGTATTAACTTTTTAAAAACTGTAATGCGAAGAGCGGTTTTAATAAAATATAAACACTCAGTAATGCACCTTACTCAAATGACAAAAAATGCATTTACTTTTAGAAATACTTCGGTTAAAGCCCCCCCGCTTCTGGCCCCACCCCCACTCCACCCCTTCCATGAGGCCCTGCCTACCCTGCCTTTTCCCAGACCTTACCCGCCCTCATTCCAACCCCTTCCCCAAAGTCCCCACCCCAACCCCGCCCCCTCCCTGCCCCTATTCTAACCCCTTCCCCGCCCCGGCCCTGCACCAGCCGCACCTCTTCTCCGCCTCCTCCCCTGAGCATGTCGCATCCCTGCTCCTTCCCCCCCCCCTCCTGGAAACTCCTAAGTGCCGCCAAACAGCTGTTTGGTGGTGGGAAGCACTGGGAGCAGGGGCGGCTCTATGTATTTTGCCCCCCCAAGCATGGAAGTCAGGCAGCCTTCAGTGGCATGCCTGCAGGAAGTCCGCCAATCCCGCGCCTTTGGCGTACCTGCCGCCGAATTGCTACCGGGGACTGGTGGACCTCCCACAGGCATGCCGCCGAAGGTGGCCTGACTGATGCCCTCATGGCAACTGGCAGGCTGCCCCCCCGTGGCTTGCTGCCCCAGGAGGGTGCTTGGAGCGCTGGTGCCTGGAGCCGCCCCTGACTAGGAAATAGGCAGAGGAGCGGAGACACGGCGCGCTTGGTGGGGAGAGAAGGGGGGACAGGTGGGAGGGGAGCTTGGCTGCCAGTGGAGTCAGCGCCTATGACGGGCTGCAGGAAATAACTCCGCAGGCCGCATGCAGCCCACGGGCCGTGTGTTTGAGACCCCTGACTTAGACAGTCCCACTCAAGTGGAAGAGGCAAGATTTTCTCCAATGGACATATCTTTTTCTCCCAAAGAAAAGAGAGTTTATTAAATGGCAAAGAGTTGAAATTTACATAAGAGTTTCTTGAACGCTGTCCTGGAAGGCTAGTAATGTGGAAAGACTAAGGATCTAGTTTGAGTATAGTACAACCCAGTAATGAAGTATGCAGGCTTTGCAGCAGCATGGAGAGAAAGTTAAACTCAGTTTCCTTCATATAGAGTCTCAATACATTTTCCAAAAAATAATCCCAGGATTGAAAATCAAGTCTAGCAGGCACCAGTAGTCAAGTAATTTGGGACTGTGCCAGCAAGCCTATTTCAAAGTGTATCGAAAGTAGACTAAGAGATTATCTTCCAGAAAGGTATTGAAGAGTAAAAGCAACAGAACACTGAATAAATATAAAACTGTTTCTGGAACAGAAGCTGTTGAAAACCTCATTAAGTCCTATTTTAGCATGGACATGTTCAAAAAAAAAAGCAGTATTTCTGCAAAATAAATGTTGCATTTATTCAATGTCAAATATTTTTTTTTTATTTTACTGAGTGACTTTAGTGCTCATGTCAAAAGTGCCAGATCTTGAAACTCTTTGTTAATCCATAGGACAGGCACGACAGTGGCATTACAAGCTTCCTCATCATTGTGTCTTGACCCTGAGCTAGACAGATCACCTTTAGAACTAAATTGGCTGTTCTTCCTCTATAACTATTCGACCTTTGGCCATTTTCCTATTATGCCCAGAAGAGTGCAAGTTAGTGCCTATTTTGGGGATGGTTTTACAATGTGAACCCTTGTCCTCTAGGAACTGGACTGAGACCGCCACAATATTTCACAATAAGCCATGAAGAAACATCATCCATCTACGGGTCATCCACAATTCATCTTCTGGTTACCGCTAGAGCTGGTTGAAAACAATTTTGTAAAAGGTTTTGAAATTTCAAACTTGTTTTCATTTTGTCCCATTCAAAATGGACCCATTTTACATAAGCTTTTCTGTGGTGTCTAACACCCACATTTTTATTCAAGTCATTTTGGATTTTTTTCATTTTCCAAAGAAACAGGTTTCACTAAGGAAAATTAGTTGTTGTAAATGAAAAATTTCTATCACTAACTCAAAGATAATGTCAATAAAATGCTGTAAATAAAGTTGCGAAAAATGGAAAAAAAATAATGATGTCAACAATTTGGGGAGGCGGGGGGAGACTCATTTTCGATGAAAGGCCATTTTTTGAAGAAAATACTTTTTGGGCATAACTTTTTTGGACTAGCTCCAGCCAACTGCTGACCTGGGCTGGAATTGAACTAGCAATCCCGAAGGCAAAAGCCTGTTTCACTTTAACAAACTTCAGAGGCAGGCAAAAGAGTTTGAATGCAGGGAGTTAGTTTTAAACTAACAGAGACCAGCACTTTAATCTTTTTGCTTGATTTTCCTTTCAAACACAGTCATCTATTTACTTCCCTGCTGTCCTCATGAAGAATTTCCTTACGAAGAAATCAGGGTTCACAGATTTAATATGCAATGAGCAGAACAGGTTCAAGCTGATAAAGGCTTCCTAGGTGAGTGAAGGATGTTTAATGCCAAGTGAGATACTCTTTTAATGTGGGGTTCTTGACCATTTATTACATGAAAATGGTAATCTGATAGTGTTTTTAATCTTCTAGTTATCAACAGTTGCTGCTCGGCATTAAAGGCAAGATAGAAGCAAGAGCTAAAGATGTGGATTTTAGGAGCGTTCACTCAGTTAACATGCTGGATACAACATCTACTTCCTCTTTATCTGCTCTTGCAGAACAAGGAGAAGGAAAGGGCTTTATGGAATTGATAACGTAGCAGCTCTGTGGTCTGATTGTGTGGGGCAAGCAAGTACTGAAAGGACACGGTATGAGAGATAAGGGCTGGATAGCAAACGCGACAGTAATTCACAAATTAACTCTATATGCCATTCCTGGTAGTTTCCCAAACACAAATATATTTTTATTCCTGCTCCCCAATCCTCCCCCAAAATCAGCTCCTCTGTGCAAAACACAAAGTGTTTAAACTCAGTTAGCAGGCTTGACGAAGAGAACTCAGTATGGACTGGGTGGAGAAACAGGGGGACATTTACAGGGGAGGATTAGACTATTTGCAGGGTAGGAAATGTTTTTTTGAGATTTCAAAATAATTCTAATTCCACAGCAAGATGAACTCAAGACCTTTTGTAACTTTTCTGAAAAAAACAAAAAACAAAAAACAAACAAACAAACAAAAAAAAAAAAACCCAGACAGACCCATCCCAACACAGGGGACAACACAGGTTGAAGTCCCAGATCTTCCTAATTCAAAGCAGGGATTTGAGCCTGGCTTTCCCACATCCCAGGTGAGTGTGCCCTAACCACTGGGCTATTGGCTATTCTAATGTGGGTTTTTTCCTCTCTGATTTTGACCAGAAATTCCATCCTGGACCTGAGAAACCTTCCCAATAACATTTTTGCCATAACTGACCCTTTACCATGAAAAATTTGTTTTGACAAATCCACATTTTCCGATGAAAAACAACTGTATCAAAAAATTCTCGACCTACTCTGGTCAGGACTCAGTAGCGTGGGCAGATCTGTGTAGGGACTGTTACGGAGACCGGTATTGGCTGTCCCTTGCTAGCCAGTGCAATTAGTACTTTAGAAGATGTCTGAACACACACCTAAGAGGCCCACAGCTGCTCACATTTCATGGCCACATGGGCTCTTCAGGGAAACCACAGCTATAATGAACAAGCTCTCAAAGGCAAAACAAGATAATGAAACATCAAGTGTATGTCACTTAGTCAAACATTCAGCTACTGACCCACTAACATTATTTAGAATTGTGTGTGTTTACGAGTTACTTGACTGACAGCACAGAAAGCTTCTGAATTCCTCGTCCCCCCCGAAAAAAACCAGGGACAAAATTGACAGAAGTGCTGCAAGGTTCCCCAAAGTGCCCTGCCAATATATTACTACCCTGACTGCTTGAGTGAAGACAAAGTCTTCTTGCTGCATTCAAACATTGGCCCTTCCACTTAGACTGCCAATTTGTGCCAATTGTGAAGGTGGTTTTGTGATGAGAACTTAACTCAGTGCACCAAATCATTTCACTTAGTCCCCTGAAGAACGGCTCTACTGGGTAACAACTGGTCACTGCTAACCAGAGCTGAACCTGAGATAACAACTGAAAAGGTGAAAGGCCCTGTCAGGTTCATTTTATGTAGGGGAAAAAAAAAAACCAGCCATGGTACAGACTTCTGACAACATACAGAGGATACACAGCCACGATTCCAAACAAATTGGCAAATGTCAGGAAATGAACGTTTCTAGTTATGGTTTCTACCCAGCTTACACTCACCCCCCAGGCGAAAGTCTGAATCAATAGACAAGCCTTGCATTGTTTTCTAAATGACTCGAGGTGTCAGGCCAGCAGAGGTACATTCTGTAACTGAGGGCCTGCGATACCTCAGCATTCAGCGGGGCCCGTTAGTAGAAGGGACCCAGTTGATCCCTTTGGCAGGACATAGGAAGAGAAGCACTCTAAGCACTCAAACCATTATATGGCTTTATGAATCAAAACTAGCACCGTTAATTACATCCAAAAACAAACTGGGAGCCAGTGCAGTCTGCAGAGAATAGGTTAGATATTCTCTACGTGCTAGTTCCAGTAAGTAAGTGATCAATATATTTACTCCTTGTAATATGATTTTGCTGTTGTGACAGTACTACTACTTCTACCCAGTGAAGAAAAATGATTCCACTGAGTCTAAGTCCTATCTGCTTAGAGTCTGTACTCTTTTAAAATAACTGAATATCATAAAAGCACAATATACTGAATATTTGCAATCCACCAAAACAAGGAAACTCCGAAGTGAACTGAAACGTAATGACTCAGTACGCTTTACTGAGGTGTTGCCAGGCTGTTTGGACAGTGCATGAGCTTCAGTCTTAAGCAGCACTTGCTGCAATTCTTTACTTGCAGCCTGTGGAGTTCAAGTTGCCGTTTAAGTTCTAATACTGAGTTTCTTTTTCTGAGGGAAGTCAAGTCAAACCCTTATCTTTTCAGTGGGGTTTTTTTGTACACTTTCAGCCATAGAATCCACTTCTATTTCTGCACTGCCAATGCAAATTCACACATACACACAGTGTCTAGCTAGGCAGCATACAACTTACCTAAGTTATCTCTGTTAGCTAACGCCCTTTAGTCAGGTGGGGTCAACCCATGATAAATGGACATGTTCACTCAGAGGCAGAAGGAAGATGGAATTAGGTTGACTAGCCAGGTAGCTACAACCAAGTGATTTGACCAGGGATATGAGGTGTCTGATCCTATGCTAGTACAGTGGGCTGAGACAACTGGAAGCAAGGGAAAGAGACCCTTTAATGTGAAGCAACTGGAGGACTTAGGAAAATGATGGCAAAATGGAGTTTATTCCTGGGAGATTAATGAGCAGAGTTTGAAGTAGAAGATTAATATGATCTGTTCTTGTAACCGCCTTTCCTCCTCAGAAACCTCCCTTTACTACACTTGCACACTGAGCAATGGTGCTGCCTTGGCTTTTGGAATTTCACTCGCCTTGAGGGGTGACTCCATCACTGGATCTCCTTCTCGACTGCTGCTATCTGTTCTCAGCCTTCCCCGCTCCAAAGGACCATCAATTTTAATACTTTAAGACACTCTAAAATCACCATAAGACAAGAGAGAACAAAAATCCACTGGCATTATCCCTCCTTAGTCTGAATTCCAATCTCACCATAGATTCATAGATTCATAGATTTTAGGACTGGAAGGGACCTCGAGAGGTCATCGAGTCCAGTCCCCGGCCTGCATGGCAGGACCAAATACTGTCTAGACCATCCCTGATAGACATTTATCTAACCTACTCTTAAATATCTCCAGAGATGGAGATTCCACAACCTCCTTAGGCAATTTGTGTACCATGCACATGGGTAAATGAAGTTGACTTACTCCAAAATTAATGTGGCATAACTGAAATCTGAATTTGGTCACCTATTTCTCCATTTCACATGGTATTTTTGTAGATTGCTCTCTCTCTCTCTCTCTCTCTTTCTATTAACCCAAGGAATCTCGCTAAAAATTCTGTCTCGTTGGCTGGGGAATCCTCCTCCTCCTCTGAGTATGCTAGAACGGGTGGCCATATTTCTAAATACTTATCTTCTTTTTGGCACTTCTCTTGTGTATGTACCTGGTGTAAAAAGCTTTTCCACTGCAAGGCTAGTCCATATTTTACTGTACCACAATTTTTTTCAATAATGTGCAACAGAAAGTTGAGCTGCTAACAGTAAAAAAGAAATTAATTGGTCATTCTGTTTAAAATGGAGATCCTTTACTGGATCAAGTAAGCAAGTCAGGGGATCTTTAGGAAGCCAGCATTCCATCTCATTTGTGTCTCAAATGCCAGACAGCCCCTCCCTTTATGCTGTGCTTTTTATTATAAAACACACTGAGCCAAGATTGCTGTTTTACAAGAAAGTTGATAAAACAACACCAGCACTACCCACAGATTGAACCCAATTCCTCAACCCTCTGCAGCTAATAGCCTTAGCTTGGAGAAGACTCATCTCTTCTGTAGTTCAATTACGGGCAACACGTAACACAGATTGATACCCCCTCATCACCATAGATAGCATCTGAGCAACTCACAGCCATTAATGATTTTTACTTTTACAACAGCCCTGTGAAATAAGGAAGAATTAGCCCCATTTTAGAGATGTGGAGCTGAAACACAAGATAGATTAAGTCGGTGGTGGGTAACCTGCGGCTTGCTGGCAGGCTGCCAGACAGTTTGTTTACATTTGCACGGCCACCTGGAGCTCCCAGTGGCTGCGGTTCGCTGTTGCCGGCCAATGGGAGCTCTGGGATGTGGCACGGGATGCAGGGATGTGCTGGCCACCGCTTCCCACAGCTCCCATTGGCCGGCAACAGTGAACCGCGGCCACTGGGAGCTACGGGTGGCCGTGCAAATGTAAACAAACTGTCTGCCGGCCCACCAGCGGATTACCCTGATGGACCGCAGGTTGCCCACCACTGGATTAAGTGATTTACCCTGGTTCACACAGGAAGTCTGTGTGGGAATCAGGAGTTAAATTGAGGTCTCTGGAGTACCAGTACAGTGCCCTTTCCAGTAATGTTGACCATCTTTCCTACTCTACATAGGACTACACTGGCACCCCTGTAAAAGGGCCAGGCACAATTTGGGTAGAGAATATTAGCACAATGCCGTGTATGGCACAGTCAGTACCGTTGTCACCTCAGGCGAGTGCAGCGCGTTAATTTATGCTGAATATATATTTCTGCATGCACAGCAGTTAGAATAATGACCACTCGGTCCAGTTTTAAAGTACTCGTGTACAAATCAGTGGGGTGCAAAATAAAAATAAAACAAAGAGAAAAAGCTGTTCTTGAAAGTTTTACTATTATGCAAACCCATAGTCCAAGGATTTTTCCAAGGAACTGTAGAGTTAACTAGCCACAGTTGTAAGTTGTGAATTCATAAATGAATACAAATATGTAGCTGTCATAATTGGCAGATGACACTTCCTGAAGGATAAGCATGTACTCCTCCCCAGCGAAGGCAATGTGCAAAAGCTGCATCTCCTGAGACGTCTAATGTACAAATTCTTTGGCAATTCTTCCTAAGGCGGAACTGTTTTTAATTTAGAAGACAGCAACCTATTTGTGCTAGTGGGAGAAATGTCTCCATTAATTGCAAGATTGTTTATACTCTCTCAGAAGCTCTTCAGACTCAGAGCTTGTCTGATCCTGCAGACTTTCCTTAGACAAAATTCCCTTTATGAGATGTTAGCCTCTTTTTTTTTTTTTTTTTTTTTTGCTGGTGACCCCCCCAGTATGTATTGGCAGATGGGACAACTACTCCATATCCATTAGTACCATGTCCTGGCACAGAGGTTACTGTCTCTTCTTGTCTCTGTCTGTTTTCCGACTCCAGCCGCAAGCCACAGGACAGGGGCGCACGGCCCCAGCTCCAGATGCCATCCCATGCCACAGGTCAGCGGCACATGGCCCCGGCTTCAGCTCCCGCCACATGCCACAGGTCGGGGGGCGCATGGCCCCAGCTCCAGCCTCCGCTACAAGGGGGGGTCTTAGAGCTGGGGCAGAGGATTGGGGTGCAGAAAGGGGTCTGCAGTGCGGGCTCCAGATGGTGCTTACCTCAGGTGGCTCCCCAGAAGCAGCAACATCTCCCTCTGGGTCCTAGGCAGAGGCGTGGCTAGGTGGCTCCACGTGCTGCCTTGCCTACAGGCACCGCCCCCACAGCTCCCATTGGCTGCAGTTCTCTAGGCGGGGGCAGCTTGCAGAGCCCCCTGGCCATCCCTGCACCTGGGACCCAAAGGGAGATGTTGCCACTGCCTGGGAGCTGCACAGAGCCGGCTGGGTAGGGAGCCTGCCAGCCCTGCACCAACCAGAAGCTTGTCAAATGGTGTCCCGAACATACATCGGTCGGGATGTGGGACAGAGAGTTAAATATCGGGACAGTTCTGATTTTATTGGGACATCTGGTCATCCTAATAACTAAGATAAGAATCTGACCTTTCATGTACTATAGTTAAGGAAGTTGTGTATAAATAGTTTCATGTTTATAGGACCCATGTTAATGTTATAGCAAGTAGCTTATTACAAATAAAAGGCCTGGTCTTAGATCTCTATTCTTCTTGCTTATATTGTTACCTCTTTTGGCCTGAGCAGCTAGTCAAATTTTGGGGCCCTGAGGATGTTCCAGCTGGAAGTAGAAATTGAGGGAGTCTGGTATTTTCTTTCCTGCAGTTTTGTTTGTTTACAAAGACTGTGCAAAATCCTGGGTCCAAATTCCATCCATGGTCAGGCACCAGGCTTGCCTCTGATCCTTTGGACTGTCTTTGTCTCTCAGTTTTTCTGGTCTGCCTTCCCACAAACATACCCCCTTACACAGAACACCATTCAGTCAAAAGCTCCTGGCTGGGTTCACACACTCTTTTTGTCTTAGGTGGTGGTTTTAACTCAACCCATAACAAGGTTCTGCCAGCTCATACTATATTGTGAGCTCTTTGAAGTAGGAGCTGTCTATATTTTGCATTTTGTACAGCACCGAGCACGTTACCAGGATGTAACTAGTACTAATAAAGCCTTCCATGCATGAAGCTACTGTTATCTACAATGAGAGTTTCACACTCCCAGTAGTTGTAGGATTGAGTCCTGAGCATAGAAGCCTTAATTCTTCACCATAGAAATCAGTGGGAATGTTTCTGTTGACTAAATGTAGGCTCAAGCTTGGAGGGTAGTGTGGTCTAGTGGATACAGCACTAGACTGGGAATCAGGAGAGCTGCCACTGACTTGCTGTGCGACCTAAGGAAATTCCTTTCATCTCTCCATGTCTCTGTTTTCCCTCCCATCTTCTGTCTCTTTTGTCTATTTAGATTGTAAACTCATTGGGGCAAGGGTTGTTTTGATTATAATCTGCATAGCACCCAGCACGCTGCGACCTGATCTCAACTGGAGACTCTACATATCACCATAATACAAACAATAAACAACCACCACCACAGAATACAATTGGATGAGAAGATGGTATATAGAAGAAGGGTGGATTTTGGATTGAATTTTGGATATTTTAGGTTCAGAAAATTTGACAACTCAATCAAAGTAGACATATTAAACAAACTACACTCAAGGGATATCAAAAAGCCCTTTTTTCTTTTTTTAAATGAGAAATCCATTTTAATTAAATTTACTTACTAAACAACATGTGCTTACAACAGTTGAAAATGACAGATGTCTTCCAAAAAATTAGTCATATCATGGTAATACTCCCCCTATACATTGTGTGTTTGAGGAATTAGGGATTTTTTTTTCTGATGTGTTAGAAAGCTATCTAATATTTTTTTAAAAGCAATAGTCTGATAAAAGAGGTCTTCCACACAAACTGTTAAATAAAGTTGGAAACTCTTTGATACAACAGACAGATTTTCTCAATGCAACTTTCTTCTGTGGGACTGTCAGTGTTCATGGAATACTGCATAATTTTAAAGGCTTATGCTTATAAAGGCCAATCATGTATTAATTCATTTGGTATTCATTGTGAGATCTTTAATCATGATGGATTAATTTGTTATAAATGTGGATATAATATGTTATTTCTCCACTGTCATTTAGTAATTAAAGAGCCTGTTATTATTTCAATCACTGCCCAGATGTGTATCAAGTTACAATGTTTTGCTCCATGGTGAATTATGTTACACTGCGTATAGGACAATGACATTTCCTTCATTTTTTGAAGAATAAACCTTTGGGGTAGCAGGAATATATAGGATAATAATAATTTGCTTTGACGTTGTCCTTTGAAATTGTCTTTTTGAGATTATTCGTTTCAAATATTAAGAGACAGATGGATGGTGGCTTTAAATCAAGCCCCTCAGTGTGGGCTTGGAAAAGTTCCAGAGATCTTGCCCTGTGTCACAGATATGAGGGCAAATGAGTGTGGTGTCAGTGCTTAGCTAGAAGAGGGTGCAGAGGGGCTACACTTTGGCTAGGGGCATATACAATGGCGTGGCAGCTTTGTTATCTTTTAAATGCATGCAGTACGCACTAACCAGTGGAGAGGCGGGTTCTCCACTGAGATGGATCAAGAGGCTGGGGGAGGGACAGGACAGGGAAAGTTCATTTTGCCCTCATCCCTGTCCACAGCTGGGCACAAATCACACCCCACTTTATGACTCATCAAACTCCTGTAATCTGGGTAAAGTAAGTGAGCCAGATTGTTGAAGGATCTGGGGTCTGAGCATCAAAGTGACCTCAATAGAGTTACCCCAGCAAAGAATATAGCCCTGTAATTCCATCCTCATATTACAGATGGACAAAGTCAAGTACGTCAAGGACAAAATGTCTTGCCCATGTTCCCACAGCAAGTCAGTGGGAAGACTAGGAATATGATCCATGAAAGCTGACCCCCAGTTCCTCACCTTTGGTCTAATCACTGGACATCACTCCTTCTGTAAATATACTTTTTAATCTGTGCAACAGTTGGGTTGATATTAGATTAGCACATCACCAGGCAGTTTGCCTTAGAGGCTGAAAGCTGCATTTCAAGTGGGAAAAGGTGGTAAAATTACCAAGTCTGTATCTCAAACTGGACACTTGAGAACAAATTGGTCTGTTACTTTGAGCTCATTTTTTAGACTCGCCCTATTGACATTTAAGTAACTGATTCTTCTCAATCATTGTTAGTCGCCTCTTTTTCTTTCCTGTCTGTCAACAGCTCGCTAAATTAAGATTCACAACCCAGGATAGTTTTCATATGAAGCTGAAAGCAATCAATATGTTTACTTAGATAAATGGTTATTTTACAAGATAGTGTAAAATGCATAATTTTCAGTGCTATATAGAGCCATGAAGCACAATTTATCATGAGTAACTCATTTAATCTGACGCATCAGCAGATTTCTTCTTCAAAGAGAAACCTGGAATAAGCGATCCACACTATCTGGGATCCTGAAGAAGTCTGTACTGAGATAAGCTGAAGAGGTCACTATCAAAATGGTACTAATTTATACTTGTACTTGATCACAGAAGATGAAGATGGAAAACTCCTGTTAGATACTATAATGTATCAACCGGCCAATGCAAGATTGTCCCATAATGAGCGTTTCTACTGCTTTTTCAGCTCTAGTTTTGGCTTGAGAGCCAAGTCGATTGAGAATTTTTTGATGGAACAATTTTTTCCAACACAAAATGCCAGTTCATTGAAATTGAGCAGCAGGCTACAGGATGCTCTTGGGTGGGTCTCTCCTGTTGGAGTTGTTCCACTTTCTACAGATAATTATGTATTAATGGGGCCAGAAAGACTGACTCTCTGGTCCAGTGATTAGAACACTTACCAGGGATGTGGAAGGCCTGGGCTCAAGTCCCTTCTCTAAATCAGATAGAGCAGTGATTTGAAGCTGGGTGTCCCACATTCCAGGTGAAGACCCTAATCACCAGGCTGTCAATTATTCGGGGTGGGGGGGGTGTCTCTCTTTTTCAAGATTTTTTTTGGTAAATCTTGGTTTCATCACAATGTGGAACAGAGACGTTTTTGAAATCTCAAACATTTTCACCAGAAGGAGAAACCATTTCCCACTCAGCTCTTGTGACAAGACTATCCTCCATAGGAGAGGAAGAGTGTTTTACAGTCTAAAAGATGTACCGGAAGCAACACTGAATGATTTTAAACTGCATGAGGCCTAATAGAGTATCATAGAGGTAAATTCTCTACATGTGTAAATGGATCCATTTACACTAGTAGCAGATTTGTCCCTTAGGAGGGGAAAAAATAAAGGGTCCAGCTGGCAGAAGAGACTTTCAAGAAAGAATCTGGCTGGAGAACAGTGCTGAGAGGAAACATCAACTTTGGAGGAGCGAAGGAGGAAGAGCCAAAAGAGAGAAGTGGGGGATACGGAGGAAGCTTCTGAGGGCCCAACATTTTCATCAATGCATTCCTTAATAGTAGGTCTGCAGTGTTCATTTGCTAAAATAATGTGAGAACATGAACTGCCAGATCCGCTCAGAAAAAACAAAAAATAAAGCAGTATTTAAAATAAAGCCAATGTGCATTCATGATTCTGACTACTGCATTGCCAGAAATAACTTTCCCCTAAATTGGACCTCCTGCATATGCAATGAGACCTGAGCCACTATTACTTCAGATAAGCAGATCTATTGACTAGTTAATAATCATTTTTGAGGGATTCTGGAAGTAATGGAATATTTAGTCTCGCAATTTTTTTTTAAAAAGGCTGAATCAAGATGTCAAGAGGGCAGATCCAATTGTTTTTAAAGTACTCTGGGCTGAGTTTTCAAAAGTCACATGTTCACATGTTTTTTGCATATGCACAGACTGATGAATGCGTTCCAAACCCAAATTGCCCATGCATATGAGGATTTACTTGAAAAAAGGCTGGGTTCATGCACATACATTGGAGTTCCTGTTTGTATAGGTCAGGCATGCATAACTTGGGACATTCAATTTTAAAAATTTAATCCGTTATCTTTGCTCTCATAAATTTCTAACTATGCCCCCTGACCTCTTTTAAACTTCCAAGCGTACTGGCCAGGGATGAAACTAATGATTAAAAGCTCACATAAGAACTTCAGCAGGCTTATTTCAAACTCTCTTCCAACAACAGTGAAGGCCCCAATCCCGCAAGCTGTTCTGTGTGGGAGCAGCCAGGCACCCATGTGAAACCCACTGGGGTTTGCCAACACAGAAAAGCTTGCAGGATCATGGACACAATAACTGCCCACAGCTATTAGAAGAATGCAACCATTGAGGTTGATTAATAATTGCTTATGATGGCACATTAACAATACTTTGTGGTTATACCGTGCTTTTCATCTTCAAAACACTTTACAAATATTAATTAGAATACAGACCCTGGACTTTGACTCCTTCAGGGAACTGATGGGCAGGATCCCCTGGGAGGCTAATATGAGGGGAAAAGGAGTCCAGGAGAGCTGGCTGTAATGTAAAGAAGCCTTATTGCGGGCGCAGGAATAAACCATCCCTATGTGCAGAAAGAATAATAAATATGGTAGGCGACCAACTTGGCTTAGGAGAGAAATATTCAGTGAGCTTAAATACAAAAAGGAAGCTTACAAGAAGTGGAAACTTGGACAGACGACTAGGGAGGAGTATAAAGATATTGCTTGAGCATGCAGGGATGTAATCAGGAAGACCAAGCACAATTGGAGTTGCAGCTAGCAAGGGATGTGAAGGGTAAGAAGGGTTTCTACAGGATGTTAGCAACAAGAAGAAGGTAGTCAGGGAAAGTGTGGGACCGTTACTGAATGGGGGAGGCAACCTAGTGACAGATGACAGAACTTGCACCCTCAGCAAGTTCGCAGATGACACTAAGCTGGGGGGAGAGGTAGATATGCTGGAAGGTAGGGATAGGGTCCAGGGTGACCTAGACAAATCGGAGGATTGGGCTAAAAGAAATCTGATGAGGTTCAACAAAGACAAGTGCAGAGTCCTGCACTTAAGACAGAAGAATACCATGCACTGCTACAGGCTGGGGACCGACTGAAGTGGCAGTTCTGCAGAAAAGGACCTGGGGATTACAGTGGACAAGAAGCTGTATATAAGTCAGTGGTGTGTCCTTGTTGTCAAGGAGGCTAATGGCATATTGGGCTGCATTAGTAGGAGTGTTGCCAGCAGATCAAGGGAAGTGATTATTCCCCTCTATTCGGCGATGGTGAGGCCACATCTGGAGTATTGCATCCAGTTTTGGACCCCCTACTACAGAAAGTCTGTGGACAAATTGTAGAGTGTCCAGCGGAGGGCAACGAAAATTATCAGGGGGCTGGAGCACATGACTTATGAGAAGAGGCTGAGGGAACTGGGCTTATTTAGTTTGGGTTGGTCCTGCTTTGAGCAGGGGGTTGGCCTAGATGACCTCCTGAGGTCTCTTCCAACCCTAATCTTCTATGATTCTATGATTATTTCTCACATATCCTGTGGAGGTAGATAAGTAGGCATTCTCATTTCCATTTTACAGAGGAGAAAACTGAGGTAGAAAGTGTAAGTGTCTTATCCAAGTGCACAGAAGGACTCAGTGTGAAAGCCTAGATCTATACTCATTCCTAGCTCTCAGCCTTCTGTTCAGTAGACCATGCTTGACTATAAATTAGAAGTCAGTGAATCAATCTTGGTTTTTTTTTTTTTTTTTTTTTTTTTAATTCTGCTGAACTCCCAGGGTTGAGTCCCACAGATTAAATATGAATTATGTGAAAATTATTTGTTTTAATCAATTTTAAATTTGCTCACTTTCGATGCCATTGAATGTCCCCCATTCTCGTGTTATGAGAAACACATGGATAAACACAAATATAGACCAAATAAGCCATTAGTAGCCATTACCAGGATTGTTACTGTACGGATGGATGATGGGCGACAGTAGCTAACCTCGCAGATTTTTTTTCCATCTCTACTTCCTACGATTCTGTGAAACCAGAAGTCTTGAGAGAGACTTACAAGAAGTTTTTAGTACTCTGAAGTTTGAACCCGGTTGGATGTATAGTGAGAATAGCCTCTGTATTTTCACTGTTACAGCCAGCCAAACTCAGGAAATACAGAGCAAAAGCATGTTATCCCACCATTAAAAAAATGAGAAAGTTTGGTTCAACTTTTGGATGGTGCTCAGGTGGTCTTTATGTATCAGAGAGATCCATTGCCTTACCTGGTCCATCACCTTGCCAATGAAGGATATGAGCAATACTGAATATTTGCCTGAATAAATGTCTCAAGCAATGGGACTTCTATGACTTCCTAGAGGAAGATGCTTTATAGTTTAACAGACCAGAAGCCAGCAGAAATGAGGATGTTGTCCAAAGAAAGGGGGAGATAGCAATATCAAAATATTTCCTACTTTCTAGGAAACAGATTTATTAGGGCAAACTGGGATTTTCTGATATAGAGACAATGTCCGGATCACTCTGGGTCACTAAATAGATCTGAGAGAATCACTAAAATAATATCAATCTGAGATATTATTCCGGGTCTGATCCTGATCCCTCATTCACATTTACTAGTGCTTCACTCCACAAGACTACTTGTGGAATAAGGTGCTACTTTATGTGAGTAAAGGATGTGGTGGACTCTCCACCATCTAAAGTCTTTAAATCAAGACTGGATGTCTTTCTAAAATATATGTTCCAGCTCAGCCATAAGTTATGGGCTTCATGCAGGAATTACTGGGTGAAATTCTATGGTGTGTGTTATGGAGAAAGTCAGACTATTATCATAATAGTCTCTTCTGTCTTTAAAATCTAATAATCTGGCCCTCAACAAATACTATTCAGCCAGATCTAATATTGACCAGCCATTCAAACATACACCCTATCCCACATCCTCAGCTGATGATCACTGAGCTCAATAAAGCATTGCTGATTTACAGCAGCTGAAGATCTGGCCACTCCTAGGGCCCGAGTCCAACCCACAGTGAAGCGGGGTTGGGCCCTTAGGTAAGGCCCCCATTGATTTGAATGACACTTGGATCATGCCCTCATGTAACCGAGCTGGAATGCACACTAATAACACATACTTACCTTTTGACTCATCGTTGTTGGACATGGGGTATAAACTTATTTCTAGACACATTTACTGCTTGCTTTAATACATTGTGCATCTGTGTTTTTATTCATCTGGTAATAGAGATCTCCACTGATGCTTTAAGCACCAGCCTATGTTTGCGGCTCGCTGCCCTGGCAGGAGCTCTGAAGGATATAACTTCACTGGTGTCACATGAATGATGAATATGGGCACAATAGGCCAAATTCTTCCAGGCGCTGCACATAAGTGCCTGTCAGAAAAATTGTGGCCAGCTGGAGGAGTGTGAAGTGGAACTTGGCCACCTCTATTGTGGCTCCCCTCAAAAATTCATGGAAAGGCCATTTCACAGGTCCTCTATTGTAGGAGCTGCAGAAGGGCACTCTGGAACTGGACGTGGGGCTTGGGGGCAGAATAGGCTGCCTATTTATGAACTACATTCCCTGATCCAGCTATAGGCCTAATGCACAGGTCTAATGCAGCTCATACACACTCCTGGCAGGAATAAACCTCACGATGTGCAGCGCATTCAGCTGCTGTTGGCCAGAATAGGAATTAGTGCTGCTGTTGCAGAGTTTGAGCATATCATCTTTGGAGGCAGTTCTAGGATTTGGCCTCGTGCCTGGACATCATTACTATCATGCACCGACTCTGAACACAATCACATTGACCAAAGTCTGCACTGAAAAGATTACACACTCGCAGTATTTTCAATTTGGCCCTCATACTTCTGACAGCATGAAACTTGGGGAAACACCAGATGCAGTGTGATCGAAACAGAAAAATCTCCAGATCATCACAAGGGTCACTTTCAAGAAAGCAGGATAGTTCAAAAGATACAGCACAGCCCCAATTCAGCAAGGCATGTAAGCACATGCTTAACTTTTGGAAAATGTTCTAACTAAGGATGCACCGGGTGTTTTGCTGACTGGGGATGCATTTACGTACTTTTGATTACAAATGGAAATATTTTCCTATTTGCTTGGGATCATTACATCGATTTTTGTTTTTAAATCACACTCCAACCAGAAGTGGGACTGATCAGAGAAGTGCAGCACCAGATCCTACCTTCCCCAGAATTTATGGGGGTGATGGAATCCTTGGATGTTTTTGGCCCCAGTCTAGCAAAGTCCATGCTTAATTTTACATATGTGAGTAATTACCCTGATGTGAAAGTTAAAGTTTGAAGCATGGAGATGAGTGTTTTGCTGAAATTGGGGCTTACAGAATTATAAGCCAGCCACAAAATCTGGACATAGGTCCAAACTTCACCAAAATGTATGGCTGCTCAGGGCTTATGTTTGAGCCATCTCTGAATTCCACCAGTTATTTTGCTTAACAGAGGATATGGAATGAGAAGCTATGGCCATGATCCAGAAAAACGCTTACATGCTTGTTTAACTTTAAGCATGTGTGTACTCCCATTCTTGCCAATGGGACTATTCACGGGCTATAATGTTAAGCATGTGACTATCCTGCCATCTAGTTCTGCTTTGCTGGATCACAGCCTGTGCAATTATTGCTGCTTTTTACTTGAATGACACCACAGCCCATTGAAATAACTCCTATTGATCTGGATCAAGCCCTAAGTCAGGACCTAAATCAGAGGGAGGAAAAGTTACTTCGTCACTGTGTCTAAGCTTTGGTAGCTTGATTAGGTTCCTAAACTTTGGATAGTTGGCCCAGTCCTCATACCACTGAAGCCAATAGAGTTTTGTCAATGACTTCAACGGAAGCAGCACCCAGCAGAATCCAGTACAATTTGTGGCATAAAAATACAACAATCGAATAGAACATTTATTGCATGACTACACACCTATAGAATAGCCCACATTTGATAGTTGTGTGTTGCCATGCAGCATGTGGAATAATACATGTATTTCTTTAGAATGCCATGCACGATTATTTTTTTAAATCTGCAGACTAGCAAATGTCCCTAAATGATTCACGTTTGTCTCACCTGCAGTTACAATAAGGCTATTCACAATAGCGTTAACATCTGGCATCTGATCTGGAATGGCCATTCTTCTGGGGTGAGAAGAGGCAGAATATTTTCATTGTTCATTCATTCGTGAGCACTAGTTAAGTAAGGCTGTCAGCTGTGTCCAATTATGGGTAAGAATTTTATAGAGCACTCTTCCCTCTAAAGCTAAGCCGATACAGCCAAACCCCATTTTGCAGACATTCTTAAATTCTTCTTAGCCGTATGTAAAATCCCGGAGCTAAGAGATGGCAGGTGCAATGTATTTTCACAGCAACATTAACAAATACAATTTTGTGGCAACTTGAATCTGCCAGAGAAGCAGAGCTTTTTTGTAATCTCTATGGTTAAACAATGTCATGCAGGACTTTGCTGTGAATGTGTGATGCCAATTAGTACAGTAGTGTGATGGAAGAGATAAAATTAAAATAGACCTATTGGAAAAGTCAGCAGATTTTAAAGTCTGGGATGTTTTTCTCTGCATGCACAATACAGTGGAGGGTGCTAAAGAAAAACTTTGAGACGGAAATAAACACTTGCTTGTTTCACACAAGCAATGATCCTTCTGAAGTGACTGCAAAGAATTTAGGCGAGAATCAGTAGTTTGGTTTACGCAAAAACATCATCATTGGACTTACCCTGCCACCTATTTCTGGTGTAAGAAATGTAAGGGTAAAGTCCTTAGGAAAACTTTTGTTTCTGCACATGTTTTTTTTCAATCACAGTTTACTTAAAAATTCAGTGAGTGGGACTGGTTCCCACTCACCCGCTGCACATGGAGGGGGTCTCAGTGTATGAACTCTTCCTTTATGTATGCAAAACACCTGGCCTACACTTCAAGGTTATACTGCTATAGCTACATTGGGTAGGGATGTGAATTTTTTACCGACATAGCTATGCTAGCACAAGCCCTAGTGTGGACAAGTAAACTGTACTTATACCAGTATAGTATCCCTGAACCAGCATAAGTACAGTTTTACTGATATACCTGCATCTAGACCAGGAGATTTCTGCTGATTTAGAGACACCACTATGCCTATACTGGGTTAATTCTGCTAATATGAACGAGGCCTGATGCTGGCCCCCTAAGTGAATTGTCAGCGGCAGGAATTGAATGTGGGACATCTGCATGAGCTTCTATTGCCTGAGCTAAAAGACCTAGCTCCTTTAGCCAAGACTGTAGCAGGCTCATCAACCTCTCTATATGGCTCAGCCACTGCTAGAGAGGCACTGAGAGCCAAGCCGGTGTAGGTTACCCATCGAGCTCTGTGGTGCTGCCCCCTACCAGAGAATGCTCCACAGTCCATGGTCTGCATAGGTGCAGAGATTGTGACTTGGAAGGCCATGAGGAAGAAAGGGTGGGCAGGACACACCGTGTTCCCCACCTTCTAGCTCGGTGGAGAACTAGGATCTTCCTTAGAGGCCACTCTTAAGTTTTTGGGGGCCACTACCACTAGGGACAGGGGAAGAGAAGGCATGGCAAAATGGAACTAGAGGCAATATAGAGGCCCTGAACTCCCATAAATCCATAGGCATCCAGCAGGTTGAGGGCAGGTCCTCAATACCTCCAAGCCCAAGCATACAAGATTATGAGCCAGGTCCCCCAAAAGTCATCAGAATGGGAAAAAAATCTCACCGCTACCAGCAGGCCAGCAATGTTAGAGATACTGGCATGGTTCCAAACCAGCAAAGCACTTACGCCCATACACAGTCCCATTGATTTTAATGGGACTACACTCAGGCTTAAGTACTTTGTCAGATCAGGGCCTAAGTGAAGTCACGGGCATACTTATGGAGAGCTGCAAAACTGGACAGACAGAATCCCACATCAGTTTAGTTCATGGTGAGTTTGGGATTTGGCTACAGTAGACCTGATCCTAAATTTCTTGAGCATCTCTAACTTCCACTGATTTCGCTGGGAGCTGGAGGTGTGGGAAGAATGCAGGATTAAGCTTGTTTTTTCCTGCAAGATAATTGATAATTAGCCTGTTTGATAACATCACTGTGAGCTGTCCTTTATATTTTATTAATGAGGGGAAAGTATAATACTTTCTGGCATCTAAATGAGTAGGATTATGGACTGATTACCAGTATGGATGACCGGACTCTACAGTGAAAGCTATAATTTTACAATTTTACAATTTTTATTAAAGCTGTAGTGATGATAACAGTTCTTCACATATAACAGCACTCTTTCTCTTCTAGAATCTTAACAATTGCAGCCTCACAGATTGCTTTTTCATAGCCTGGTGTTCGATGATATTAATAGGAAGGACTATGGCTTATGTTAGGCAAGAGGTCAAAGGTCCTCTAACACCTAGGAATCTGTTAAAAAAATGTTTTTATAGAGATCAGTTTTAATTCAACTAGATATTTCCTAAAGCTGTATGGGTTTGTATAGGGAAGCATTAAAATAATTTGCAGCATTATACAATTTGTTCTATTTAGATGACTGTATTTAAAGAGGAAGTTCATGTTTTCATCAAGAACTTTTTTTTTTTTTTTTAAGGTACAGTGATCTGGATCACTTTTAGAGATTATGGCCCAAACTCTGCCGTGCTCTGTTCCTGTGTTGGAACGTGCTGGGGAATAGTGGTTAAGAGCCACCTTTACCGTTTACTAATCCTGGTGCAATTTACAAACCCACGCTGCAATTTATGGTGGCCCTATAGGCTGTTACATTGGCCCCTCCATGACACACCAACCACTTGAAGAACAAGGAAGGAGATAGTGTAGATCCTTGATGGTTCTATGCCACCTGGAGAATCCATCTATAATAAGGGTATGTTATGGGGATCGTTTAATCCCCTTTACACCACTGGAACAGACAGAATCCGGGCCTATAACTGTATAGTGTAATATCAGCAGACTACAACTTACTCATATTATATTAGATATGCTTCTAATTGGAAGCTTATATTCGGTGAACACAAATTTATTTCCATAGCAAGAATATTGAATTCAATACTTTTCTCCTCTAATGGATGGGGAATTTAAGATTACAGGGGACAACATGAGACTTTTGGGGGCCTTGCGGACTTTAGCACTTTGGGGGACAGGGCTATTGGATGCAGAAATAAGACACAGGAGCAACAGCGACCTAACTTCATACAAAATACCACAATTCTTCGCACGAGCGGTGTAAATTTTCTACGGCGAAATAGTCTAAAGGAAGAAAGTTTTAAAGTGTGATTGAAATGCGCACAGTAACGAAGTGTCTGTCTTAGAGTTGCTAACACCAACCAATGCACCTTAACCCTATCACCTGCACAAGTAAAATTCCTTAGAACACAAAGTAATGTAAATTAGCATATGGCACAGCCACCATCACCTCCTTCTCCTCCTCTATCCCGGTTTGCTAAAGAAACTTTGTGCTTAACTTCTCTGATCACTGCTTAGCCTCACATGGTCTCCAGAACCTTTGGTTATAACGCAGACTTGGCAAAGTACCTTAAAAACTGGGGAGCTCTGATGTATCACTATGGAGCTGATTAATTTGAAAGCGAATAATGGATGGCTCCAATACTTTATTGATTAAGGCTGTAGTTTTCAAAGGAGCCCAACAGAGTTAGGGGCTTAAATCTCACTGAAGTTCAATGGGATTTGGGAGCCTAACTCCCTTTTACTCCTTTGAAATTCTCAGCCTATGTAAACATAAGAAAGCATTCTTCCAGGTGGCCAAGCTCAATTCTGTAAATATTTAGTCACGTGAGTAATTCTGACTCATGCAGTTAGCCCCATTGACTTCAGTGGGGTTACTCATTTGAATGTGTAACCATGATCCAGCCTTAAGGGCATAAACAGCTAATATATAACATCATTATTAATAATATTAATTTGAAAATGAAAGAACCACTGGATCAAGTTTAGGCGGGTGTGGTGAGCACCAGGGCCACTTTGGGGGGGAGGGGCAGTTTGCCCGTGGTCCCCTGTTTGAGACCGTACCGAAACCGAGTGGCGTTGCAACCGGGGAGCACTGGTTTGCGGCGCCACTCAGGTTTGTCCCGCCCGCCCCTCAGTCATGACAAAATGTGAGTGAGTGGCATTGCGACCATAAACCTGAGTGTTGCCGTGACCCCATGCACCAGGTCACAATGTGTGGAGCGGGAAACTGGGCCCAGGCCCAGCCTGAGGGAACACGAGCTGTCCCTGTGGGGCAAGTGCTGTGCGGGCTCATTCTCCAATCCCACCCTGGGCCTCCCCTCATGGGAGTTTTTTTGGAAGGGGGCCTCAGTTTCAGATTTAGTCCTGCCCCCAAAACCTCTGTGAGGCTGCGTTAAGCAGCCTTCTGTAAGATAGCCCACAACCTCAGCTTCCTTACGGACTTTAGTAGGGGTTGCAGGTACTCAGAACTTGGCAGGATCAGGCTCTGAAAGTCATACAAAAATCTTATATGACAAACAATTGATCTGCCTTTTTTTTTTTAAATGCTTCTTATGTGCACTGATGGATAAGGTCAGAAAGCAGGAGTATCTGAAAGTGCACAATACAAATCTAATAATTGTCCTTGACACATTCTGCAACTCTCCACAGAATCAAACTCATTCTTTAACAAAGGCAACATAGCTATTCTGTGCAAAAGTTTTTAGCTTCACTGATACCAACTACAGCTAAGAAATGACAGCTGAACTTTTCCCCTCCCCTCATGGAACAGATGATCAACCCTAATGCCTGGAAAGAACTTTCTCCAGCACTTAACAGCCTACCCCATATATTCTGACCCCAGTAAGACCAAGCTGAAGAATATATATATATATATTTGTAGAAAGTTTCACTGTTGCACTTCCTGTCTGCCTAGTAAACAGCTGAACAGCCAGACTGATACCTAAGACTTATAAGCCCCCCCCCCTAATATCAATGCTTCAGGCAATTAAAAAACCCCAAACAACTCAAGTATTCTCGCCGACAGGAGTGTGGAATGGTAACCAAAAAACAATCTAGTCCCCATTGTCATAGTGCGACAGTCACAGCATTGCTTCTGTGAATTGACTATTTGCCCAGCAGAGAGAAAGCTTCATGAGGACAGGCATGAATACGGTTATTACCCATTTTAAGTAATATGATAAGGTCAGATATCAAGCAATTACACCTTTTCATTACATTCTAACCCCCCACAGCAGGGGAACCTCACTTATGACTGCATTAGATATACAAAAGCTTTCAGCTCTGGAAAAGGAAAAGAAAAGACAGGGAAAGGGAAAAAAATTAAATTTGTCTCACCAGCACGTTGCAGCACCAACTCGCTTGAAGGAATGTTGCCTTTACAGGTTTCTCTTTTAATTATCCTGGAAGCAGACGGGAGGAAAAAAATAGAAGAAGAAGCAGGGTGGTTAAATTAACGTGTGCTAGAATCTTTTCAGTTTGTCGCAGAGTAGAAATAATAATAATAATAAAAAAAAAACAAAGGAGGAAAAATAAAGCAGGCTCAGTAATTTAAATTTGCTGTCAGTTCAGGCTGCATCGCTCTGTCCCGCCCCTCTTCCCACTGGGTTCTACTACCTGCAGGGCTGCAACTGACAGCTAATGTGCAAACAAAAAAAAGGCAAAAAGCATGCTGGGACCATGCTGTCTGCTGTCTGAGTCTCTCTCCACTCCTGAGGACTAAAAATCAGGAGTTGAAAAGGTTGTTTGTTGTTGTTTTTTGCTGGTGGAGGGAGGGTTGAATATGGTTCTTTGCATGACATTTATTTTCATTTTAACGGATACAACATAGCACACGACAGAAACTGTTGTTCAGTCAGTTGATTTTTCCCCATCAATTTAAAAATGTATCTGGCCTGATTGATTTTAATAGCATAGTCTGTGAAAAACACATATGCATACACGTAGTATAAGTGTGTGGGTGTGTATACTCACACACACAAATAAATAGTATAAGAGTATATGTATACACAAACACACGTGTGTGTATGTATTTTCTATCTTTCACAGAAAGTCTTTTGGATGCAAAGTAGACAAGAATAATTAATGTATATAAAACTTTCAACATAACAGTGAGAACTCTTCTTTGGCACAAAGGAATGTTCTCTATTTTGTTTGTTGTCTGTTTTCTAAACATTTTAAATGTTTTTAAAATCCTCATGTGACAATGAAAAATAACAGAAATTGGAGGTATAACAAGAAAATGGCACAATGCATATGTACAGTGGACAAATGTAACAATGTATGTGGATAAAAAGCTAATATTTATTTAACTGACTATAAAATCCACTTATCAAGGTCTCTATGTTAGTAAGTGTTAGAAAACATGCATAAAATTGATATGAAGATAAAAAATGCAAATACTATACTTTATATATTGTCAGTTTTGCAGAGCTAAAATCATACTTCCAGTGCCCCCCCTTGCACAAAGTACAACTATATATATATATATATATTTGAAATCTAATTCCTACCTAATTATAAAGTGAAATTAAAAGAGTGAAATGATGCTTTTCCTTAATATTTTAATACTAATTGCTTGGATCATGCTACAGTAAATATGTCAAATTTGTATTCAGTGATTACCCTACTTATGTGTGTAACCATATAATAAAAAGCTAAAATGTAACTTAATTAAAGTAATCTCCACTTACATTCCAAGTTTGCTATTTAGACAAGAAGGGACACAGACATACTGAATGGAACATAAGCAATTGGGTTCTAAATAGATTTTCAGAAGCACTGCAGTAACAATGTGGATTATATCATTTCTTTGTACCATATGTGGACCCAATGCTGCAGCCCTTATGCATCTGAGTAGTTCAATTGCTTTCAATGGGACTACTCACATGAGTAAAGGTTGCAGGGTTGAGTCCAATATTTTGTGTGCATCATTGACTTTTTGCATTAGAATGGGCTGTAGATTTACGTTTGCTTTGCTTTGTAGGATACTAAAATATGCAGTATACATTGTTCTCTAACTTTACATCACCTGACTCCCAAGCCTCTCGCTTACCCACAAGACCTTCCTTCCTCACTGCTCATCCTTTAGGTGAGGCATGTTAAATGGTAAAAACTGTTATTCTTGATGACTTGACAGCATATGATACATGTTTGCTTGGCACCTGTATTACACACACACACACACACACACACACACACACACACATGAAATATACATATTTCAAGGATCATATAGTGAAATAATTCATAGAATTTAAAGGGATTTTAAAAGT
>NC_048298.1:12530390-12592621 GCF_013100865.1 Trachemys scripta elegans | reverse complement strand
ATATATATATATATATATATATATATATATATATATATATATATATAAATCATCATGTGACAATGGAAAAAAAGTATATATATATGATTTTTATATATATATATAAAATCATTATATATATATATATAAAAAATCATATTTCTCTATGTGATCCTTGAAAACATTTAAAATGTTAAGTTTATTAAAAACAGGTCATCCTTGACAAGGCACTCAGACTTTCTAAAGAGAAATAATTGAATGATGTCCTCTCTAAAAATAAAAACATAGTACACTAAATAGCAAACACTTAAAAAAACCTGACTTAGCAAGCAGATATAGTCAAGAAGACCTATTAGATCCACAAGTATTTGACTAAAATGGACAAGCCCTAGGAAAATCAAACACCAGAGGAAACATTTTACTCATGGTATTCAATACAGATAAAGTCCTAAATGTAAATACAAAAAGGCTACTAATGTTCTAGTGTTAGGAGAGGCTCAGGGGCGGCTCCAGGCACCAGCGCAGCAAGCGTGTGCCTGGGGCGGCAAGCCGTGGGGGTGGCTTGCCGGTCGCTGCGAGGGCAGCAGTCAGTCTGCTTTCGGCGGCATGCCTGCGGGAGGTCCGCCGGTCCCGCGGCTTCGGCGGTAATTCGGCGGCGGGGACGCTGAAGGCAGAAACGCCGCCGAAAGCCACCTGACTGCCGTGCTTGGGGCAGCAAAAAACATAGAGCCACCCCTGGAGAGGATATATCAATTATTTCTCTACATTATCCAATTCTGTAAAATATCAGAATGTGAGGTCAAATGCTGTTCTTATATTGATGCACATCATTATTAGTATCTCAGAGCCTCTGTGGTATCTAAGCTTGATTAAGGGTCATAGAATTTGGCCTATAGGTATTAGTAAAGTCAGGTACTAAAGAAAAGGCATTACCTTCTTCGTAATTATACAATCAGCTTTAATGAAACAGTGATAAATTATGGTGGCATTAATTCATGGAGGTTGCTCCATCATAAAAATACAAGAGAAAGTGTCTCAGAAAAAGATGCACGCAGGTTAATTAATGATCCTTCGTTGAAGCTAGCATGTGCTGGCCCCATTGAAGTCAATGGGAGTTTTACTATGAGGAAAAAGCATCTTCTACCATCCAGCCCTGATTGGAAGGAAAGAGGATTTCACTTTATCTGTTTTCGACTGATACACATACCCCACTCCTAACATGTACATGCTACTAGGAGAAGAAGTCAAGGCATTTCTGAAACAGCTAAAAGGCATGTCAAAATCTATTTCTGTGCCACATCTAATGCAGCTCTTGTACTGTTTGGGGGTGAGGGGAAGAATGGGGTCCCTTTTAATATTAACTCAGATCCAGTTAATCAAAACCAATGTTTGTAAACTTAGCATATGCGGCAACACCACCAAAAATCTGTGCCCGATTTTCATTTCCACAAAGACCACTTTATACCACTCTGGCATGTAATTTAAACCTACTCTAATGTCGCAGCACGGCCAAAGAAGGGTAAGGGGCCTTAGTAGAAATTACAATCAGCCTCTTTGCTGTTAAGGCACTCAGGAATAAACATATGTTATACAACTTGTTATGACTTTCAACTTTCAGCAGCCACATATTTTGAGATTTACTATCTACTTTAACTAGGTCTGAGCAGTATACTGTCTCCAGAAACTTCATATACCGTATATCTTTGTTTAGAAGCCACAGATTCTATTACTCTTAATTGCTTCCTCCTGCAGCTTTAAATTGAGGGTGGCTTTCTCATACATTTAATTGCTTTCCTCTGGAGCTCACATGGTAAAGGTAATTGAGGGTGGCTTCTAAACAATGATATACAGTAATTAAAAGATCTTTTAAAGGGAGCTTTTTGTGTGGCACCTGCAGTAAACTGAATACTTTTTATGCAGCTCTGCAGAGCTGCTAAAAACAGTGCATTATTTCACAAGTGTTACATTGTCACAGAAATTCTGCATCTGAAGAGCTGACCTATATATCTCTAGCCACTGTGTGGGGGGAAGGGGGGAAGGGGAGAACCCACAGATCTTATGGTTTGATGGTGTGAAAGGTAAGCTGGTAAATTTCTAATGGTAGCTCTATTTTTAATGACCGTCTTCATTTATTTCTAAGTAGAAAAAGCAGCTAATTACAATTGCTTTTAAAGGCCTATGCTTTTCTAATGTATAGCTTTACTTAGCTACCTCTCTTATTGCGGAAGAAAAATATCCCTGTAGATTGAACGGTTTAATAACTGACAGTTACACATCTTCGTCTTTCTCCATGGCCTGGCCTGTGGTTGAATTCATTTTTCATACATATGTAACTGTCCGCTAGATACATCTTGCTCTTTTTACAGTCAAAATGATCTGGCACAAAAGATCTCTACAGGATTTGGTGCTTTGATAAATTAATCCAGTTTTGCATATTAGCCTTTCAAATACTCCCATCTTAAGGTTTACTTGAACTCCACAAACTACTCATAAAAGAGAGGAAAGGCACATGATGCTGGCAAGCTCCCTGTCTACGCAGTTGGAAAACAAAGTGAAAGTAAAAGGAGGCAACTTCAGTTTACCACACAATATTTTTCAAGGTCTGGGCTAGTGCAGCTAATGTTCAATGAAATACTTGCTGGTGGGCTGCAGAGAACTGGCTGATCACATGGTAATGGCTCTTCTCTTTATTTCCAGTTGCTAAATCACATCCAAAAATGCACTCAGCAATTCCCTAATGTGGCAGTAATAGTGTGTGCTCACAGATGAAAGAGTAGATTGTCCATCCCATCACAAATGGGACAGGGACTTGGTGCGACAGGAATCTCTCTATTAAGGTGTGGTCCACTCTATGACACAAGTGAGAACCTCTCACCTAGTGGTTAGAGCACAGGACTAGCACTCAAGAGCCTAGATGTCCTGATTTTATAGGGACAGGCCCAATTTTGGGGGGCTTTTTCGGATATAGGCACCTATTACCCTCCACCCCCGTCCCGATTTTTTACACTAGCTATCTGGTCACCCTACAAGAGCCTGATGTGCTATTGCTATCTCTGCTGCGGTCTCACTGCATTATCTTGAGCCTCAGTTTCCCCATGTGTTACAGGGAGACATTATTTCTCTAACTCACATGGATGTTTTGAGGCTTAATTTTTTTTTAATACTTATAAAGTGCTTGGATGAAGTGATGGACAGAGTACAGAGGTGCTATTTATTGTCTTAAATTGAAAGAAAATAAATACAACTTCTAATATGATCATCACAAGATAACTATTACCACAGTAATAAGAAACAGCAATAGTGGTCCCCACTTACAAGTCCATATTTACTGTGTTTTCCTATTTTAATTATAGGAAATATCATGGTAAATTGAGCACCTGTTGACTATATATTTCCATGGTAACCAATGTGTATGTGCTCCATTTTCTTTGATATATCTCCTCCCCAGTACATCCAGCCAACCATCAGTTCACTGCATACCTTGCAAATATGTTCAAATATATGTTCACACTATACCTTCATAAATAATTCATCCTTGCATTAGTACTGACTTCATCTGCTATCTAACTGATGGACCGAGAATCCCTAAAATGGTACCCAGTGGCAAAAGTTAAGTGGCTAATTACCTTGTGTTACAATAATGATACCTCTGTAACTTCTGACAGGCAGAAAGCCAGTCAGTTTGCCAAAGCACACCTTGCCTAAATGACTTGACTGTACTCATGAAGTTCAAGTGCCTAGTTAGTGAAGCAACTGCTTTAACAAACCTTCCTAGCCAGCGATATCTGAGCAACGAACCCTTTAGGATTATGAAGCTTATCCCCAGGCAAGCATCACTTCATTCTCTCAATCTAATTTAATGCCCAGGAATGTGATCACTTTGATGGGACCAGCTGTTTCTTCTTCTGCCAACTGCACTCCAAACTCTTTGGCAGCCTCCCTGAATATGCCCAATACATCCCGACACACATGACAGGACCCACAGACAAAATGGCATCCTTGCAATGCAGCACTGATCCTGAAACTTGATTTTCGCAATAGCTCTTTATCGTGACAGTACAATACACATTCTGGAGGGAACAAACAGAAATCCAAAAGGCACAGATAGGAGACAGGACCTGAACAAAAATAAATGTTGCCCTCAAACATAGCAGAGAGGGAATACCTTGATATAGAGACAAGTTGATGATTCGGTATTTAATGAGCCCTCCTATTCACCTGCATTTTCTTTTGGAATCTTTATCGGAGGATCAAAGAATAATATCAAACCAATAGAAATGCTTATATAAAAATAGAAAGCATTGTAAGCTCTCCAGAGTGGGGATTGTCTTTTTATTATGTCATTGTCCAGCACCTAGCACTATGGGGGTCCCAGTCTATGAATGGGGCTCCTGGGCGCTATTGTAATACAAATCCATAAATAATAATAATGAAAGGAATCAAAGTAACTGGGTGAGTCCAATTCAGCTGTACAGTTAGTCACTGTGCCCATCAATAATTTGTATATAATATGGTCTCTGTGTGTGTCCCCCTTCCCAGAGTGTGGAATACCCTCAAATGGTTAGAACATCCAATCTGCTGAACTGTGTATGATCATGCCATTTTTCACACAAGCTCCAGTACTGACTGAAGCATGTGCTGTCATGTTGCTCTAGCCTACAGTGGCCATCAACTCAGTACTACTGAACTGGCGTTATTTAGTTTGCAGAAGAGAAGAGTGAGGGAAGACTTGATAGCAGCCTTCAATTACCTGAAGCGGGGTTCCAAAGCAGGGCCGGCTCTAGGATTTTTGCCGCCCCCAAGCAAAAAAAATTTTGGCTGCCCCCCCTTTTTTTATGTGTCCTCCTGCCCCCAGCCCTGCCCCAACTCCACCCCTTCTGAATCCCTTCCCCAAATCCCCAGCCCTGCCTCCTCCCCCGGCGTGCCGTATTTCCCGCCCCCATTGCTTCCTCCGGGCCTCCCGCAACCTCCCGCCCTAGCTCACCTCCACTCCGCCTGCTCCCCTGGGCATGCCGCCGCTCCGCTTCGCCCACTTCCCTCTCAGGCGAGAGAGGGCGGAGAAGCGGAGCAGCGGCGCGTTCAGGGGAGCAGGCGGAGTGGAGGTGAGCTAGGGTTGGGGGGGGGCACAGGAAGTAACGGGGGGGTAGAGGAACCGCTCCTCGCTCCAGCTCACCTCAGCTCCACCACCGCTGCCTCCCCCAAGCACCCGTCGCTCGGCTTCTCCTCCCTCCCAGCCTTGCTGGGCGAAATAGCGGTTTCGTGCGCGGCAACCTGGGAGGGAGGAGGAGGAAGCAGAGCGGCGGCGGCATGCTCAGGGGAGCAGGCGGAGGCGGAGCGGAGGCGAGTTGGGGCGGCAAGCTGGGGCGGCGGGGGCACTTTTTCCCCATGCCCCGGAGTCGGCGCCTATGATGGCCGGCACCAGAATGTCGCCCCTAGAAATGTGCCGCCCCAAGCACCTGCTTGTTTTGCTCGTGCCTGGAGCTGGCCCTGTTCCAAAAAGAATGGAGCTAAGCTGTTCTCAGTGGTGGCAGATGACAGAACAAGGAGCAATGGTCTCAAGTTGCAGTGGGAGAGGTCTAGGTTGGATATCAGGAAACACTATTTCACTAGGAGGGTGGTGAAGCACTGGAATGGGTTACCTAGGGAGATGGTGGAATCTCCATCCTTGGAGGTTTTTAACACCCGGCTTGACAAGGCCCTGGCTGGGATGATTTAGTTGATGTTGGTCCTGCTTTGAGCAGGGGATTGAACTAGATGACCTCCTGAGGTCTCTTCCAACCCTAATATTCTATGATTCTATGAATGAACATTAGGGGCTTGTGGGTTATTCCAGATTCTGGGGCCTGCTTTACACCTAAACCTTAGGTCAACCTTGCTATATAGCTCAAGGATTTGAAAAGTTGCATGCCCTGTGCAACAGAGTTAAGCTGACCTAAGCCCCAGGGTAGACACAGCTAGGCTGATTTGGGGGGCGGGGAGGGGAATCTTCTGTTGACTTTGCTACTGCCTCTCAGAGAAGTGGATTACCTACGTCGATTGGAAAAAATCCTTTCTGTCACTGTAGCTGATATAGTGTAGACATACACCAGGATTCACTAGGGACCATAGCAGTCCCTGGTATAAATTAGAGCAGCTCCCAGTTGCTTTAAATTATGGCAGTGCTTCCTGGTCTATCTAAGGGCTGCAGTGTAGCCCAGAATCCCCGCATTAATATGCACTACAAGCACACATACCCTATGCCAGGGCTTGCAAGGGGGTTAGTGTATGGCTGCTTATGGAGTTGCTATGCTCTGCATGCACTGGGTGAATTCTCCGGTAGCCCTTTACTGTGCCTTTACAGCCCCAGTATGCTGCCAGAGTGACATACTGGGGCCAGAACATGGGACAGAGTCTGACTTCTGTATCTAGCTTCCTGTGCCTTTCTTGATCCTTCTGAAATTTCAGCTGAACTCCCACACAAATTGTATTCCCACTTTATTAGACAGCAAGACATCCTGAAGAAAGGTATGTCAAACCGCATGCTGTCAACACATATTTACTGTTGCAACTTTCAAATCACCCATAGTGACCCTTTCCTATGTTATTAGAAAAAGACTTCTGGATTTGATTTAAGGTTAGAAAACCACTTGCCATGAGGTAAAAAAAGCAACAGTTTTAAGTGTGTGCATCCTAAGCTATAGAGGAACTGTAGATCTACAGTAATTCATTTGAGTTTTGGTATAAACTAATTACATATTGTATATTGCTCATATCATATTTAATGAACTAGGAAGTGATTTTCTTCACTATATTCCTTCAATTCAATTGATTTTAGATAATTCACTTTAGACAATTATTGGTTATTACAGCACGGAGGGTAGATTTAATTAAAGTTTTGGTCCTAACAATGAAAGTCATTAATCATTGTTAAGTACTGTACATAAAAAAGAAAACCACTCTCCATGAAATGATAGGTGCTAAATATGCCAGCTGTAAAAAGACATGTAATTTAGGCCTAAACTTTGATCCATCTACTGAATATCTTCTGGATTATAAAATATTTAATTAAAGATAAAATCTATCAGTCCATGAATAAGAGCTTTTGGAAACAAATGAATCAATAATTTAGTGGGACTGGCAACAGTTGGGACTGCTTTGCTGCAATGAAAAATGCGTCGGGAGGTGGAGGCTGCCTAGCATGCCTGCAGACCAGTTCACGGAGCCAGATGGAAAGTTTGAGCCAAGAAATACACCACACTTTCTTCTGCTGTTCCAACTTGTGTATCTTCAAGAACATATTGATCCAAGAAGCTGAGATACTATATGGCTGCACTAAGCTGGGTAGACTACACTCTCATGAAGAATGGTAGTGGACCAAGGAGGTGCAGAAAGCAGTAAGAAATAAGAGAAAAGCCAGAAAGGTGATAGAAAATAACACTCTGGAAGAAGTGGTTGCTGCCTACCGACCCTCCAAGTGAGTAGCCAAAGCCAGCAGTCAGAAAGATAAGAAACCTAACTATAGACAAGCTGTATAATGAATTGAACAGTTGCTCTCAACTAGCCCAAAAGAAAATATGTAATTACATCAACAAGAGGCAAAAAGGAGGGAAGATGGAGTGAACATGACATTCATAAAGGATGCAGGGGACAGACTGCTTGTAACAGGACACTGTACATAACCGATCGTGAGAATACTATGAGGGGCTACTTAGTGAGGAGAACCCTTTGTATCCCACACTACCCTCATGTGAACTGGTAATCATGGATGTAGACGACCTGTCAGAGGCAGACATTAAGACTGTGCAGCTGAAGATGGCCCCTGGAAAAGCAGCAGATTCAGATGAAGTCACATAGAAATGACCAAAGCCTTGAAAGAAGTTAGTGTATGCTGGCTTGGGGAAGTCCTGCACACAGTTCAAAAAAGAGAAGAAAATCCCAGGAGACTGGAGAAAGGCCATACTGGTACTGATATACACGCACAAAGTGAACTTACATGACTGTTCAAAGTTCCTGAGGAACTGTCGCACTGCATAAAACTGAGAGAATCAAAGTCACATTTGTCAAATAGTGGAGCCCATTTTAGGAAAGGAGCGGTTTGGTTTTAGAAAAGGCACGACAGATAGCCTGCTCCTCATTAGAGTTGGTGGAAAGGAAGCTGGAGGAGAACACTGAGCATAGATGGCTTTCCTCAATGTGGAAAAGGCATTCAGCAGAGTACCTATCTGACTGCTGGTGACTGTGTTACAATTCTTTGGGGTACCAGAGGACTTGTCCAGAGGATAGTGGGGTTTGTACGATGGTTCCATGACAAAGGTGTCGATGGTGTGACGGTTGGGCTTCACTGGAGATCAGCATTTAGTCCATTGCTATTCGTAATTGTGATGGTTTTCATCAGTAAGCAAATCCAAATCAAAGGTGGTACGATCCTGATCCGTGCAGATGATATTGCACTAATGGCACTTGAGAAGCCTTGAAACCACTGAAATGGAAGTGTTTGAGGGAAGCGAGGGGATGACATTGCTGGACTATGTATGCAATGATGCCATCAGGAGTGACACCAAGATCTGGGCTATCAGAAAGAAGCTGCAAGAGAGGAGGCTGAGGTGGTATGGGCACGTATGAAGGAGATCCTGTTAGGAAGGCATTTGAAATTAGAGTTAATGGGCAGAGAACAAAAGGATGGCCAAGAAAACAGTGGACAAATTATGTATGGGAGGATGGAGTGGATATGATGCAAGCTTTGGACCAACAAGCCTGGAAAAGACCCCAGCTAGCTGGGAAAAGGGGAATCATAGAATCATAGAATCATAGAATATCAGAGTTGGAAGGGACCTCAAGAGGTCATCTAGTCCAACCCCCTGCTCAAAACAGGACCAATTCCCAGCTAAATCATGCAAGCCAGGGCTTTGTCAAGCCGGGCCTTAAAAACCTCCAAGGAAGGAGACTCCACCACCTCCCTAGGTAACGCATTCCAGTGTTTCACCACCCTCCTAGTGAAATAGTTTTTCCTGATATCCAACCTGGACCTCCCCCACTGAAACTTGAGACCATTGCTCCTTGTTCTGTCATCTGCCACCACTGAGAACAGCCGAGTTCCATCCACTTTGGAACCCCCCTTCAGGTAGTTGAAGGCTGCTATCAAATCCCCCCTCATTCTTCTCTTCTGGAGACTAAACAATCCCAGTTCCCTCAGCCTCTCCTCATAAGTCATGTGCTCCAGACCCCTAATCATTTTTGTTGCCCTCCGCTGGACTCTTTCCAATTTTTCCACATCCTTCTTGTAGTGTGGGGCCCAAAACTGGACACAGTATTCCAGATGAGGCCTCACCAATGTCGAATAAAGGGGAACGATCACGTTCCTCGATCTGCTGGCAATGCCCCTACTTATACAGCCCAAAATGCCGTTAGCCTTCTTGGCAACAAGAGCACACTGTTGACTCATATCCAGCTTCTCGTCCACTGTGACCCCTATGTCCTTTTCTGCAGAACTGCTACCTAGCCATTCGGTCCCTAGTCTGTAGCAGTGCATGGGATTCTTCCATCCTAAGTGCAGGACTCTGCACTTGTCCTTGTTGAACCTCATCAGGTTTTTTTCGGCCCAATCCTCTAATTTGTCTAGGTCCCTCTGTATCCGATCCCTACCCTCTAGTGTATCTACCACGCCTCCTAGTTTAGTGTCATCTGCAAACTTGCTGAGAGTGCAGTTCACACCATCCTCCAGATCATTAATAAAGATATTAAACAAAACCGGCCCCAGGACCGACCCTTGGGGCACTCCGCTTGAAACCGGCTGCCAACTAGACATGGAACCATTGATCACTACCCGTTGAGCCCGACGATCTAGCCAGCTTTCTATCCACCTTACAGTCCATTCATCCAGCCCATACTTCTTTAACTTGGCGGCAAGAATACTGTGGGAAGTAGGAGTTTAGTGGGACTGCCAGAAAATAATGTAATAAATATCCCTAATACTACAAAGCATGTAGCAATTTCCATCTATAGATGGAACTTTAGGAAGGAGTGCATTGTTATTTCCATTTTATTAATATGAAAGCAAATGTAATGAGGTGGTGTGGTTCTCTGCCGCTCCAGAGAGAGACGAGCCCCTCCAGACACCAGAGTGGGCGGAGCCAGGAAGCTCTGAGCCCGCCCCACAGAGAGTCAGGCATTGCCCCAGAAGTATAAAGGCCCGACCTCAGGGCTCACTGGGAAAGCAGCCACCGGGGAGGCCAGACGCATCCGGTGTAGATTGCGATTGGGAAAGCCGAGCGGCCTGCGGAAATCCCGAGGACTGGCCCGACCTGCCCCATGCCAGCTACCAGAAGGAGTTGCCGAGTCTACCCCTGGCCAGCTATCCCGAGGAACCCATGATGCTGGACCCCCCTGAGGACACCACCCTGACCCAGGTACCTCAAGAGGGGGAGTCTGGAAGTAGCCCGGGGGCAGCCAACCCTAGTCTGGCTGCAGCATTGCCAGAGCCCATGTCAGTGTGTTGCGGCCAGGATCCCCACTGACTCAGCAGTGGGTCTTCTTCTGCTGCTAGGCCCCCGAGCTGGGACGCAGTGGAGTGGGAGGGCCTGCGTCCCCCCTGCCACCCAACTCGTGGGTAGCCGTCTCCCCCTCTCCCAGGCCCTTTGGAACGTAGGGCCTGGGCCTATTGCTCAGCCCCTGCCTGAGGGCCTGACGCACCATTGCCCCACCCTGACCCAGGGCCTGGGCTCACTGTGTTTATTTCTACCTTCACTAAGGCCGGAGAGGAAGACCCCCATGGCCGGACTAATTCCCCGCAAGAGCTATTCCCAAAGGTAGTGAGGCAGTGTGGTTCCCTGCTGCCCCATAGAGAGACGAGCCCCAGCTAGCCTCTCTACAGCAAGCTACAGGAGATATTAAATAACTTGCCCAGGATCACACAGCAGGTCAGTAATAGAACCTAGATCACCTGATTTGAATTGGATCAAACTGGTACCAACATAATCCTATAGCTCTCAATTCAGTAGCAGTTAACTAAAAAATATCGAGCCCTGTCTCCAGCTCATACTTAGTCAATCCCCTATTTATTGGACTAGACTGATGCTAGTGGGGGGTTGACCCGAGGAAGAAATGCACAATATAAACACTCTTACCAGAGCTTTGGAATTACTTCTTTAGCAGTAGTGGTAAAAGCTAATGCTCCGGGTCAGACTAGATGATCGTAACGGTCCTTTCTGACCTTAAAAATCTATGAATCTTAATAAGACTGTTGCACAAGCAATGAAAATTCAACCTCTTCAGGTGACCGTGACCCAGTCTGAAACACTCAATCCTGCAAATATCTTACCAAACCAAAGGATAAAGTCAGTATGGAATTGCAGAAAATATAAAGAGGAAAGACCTATTAGGTCACCTAGTCCGTCCCTAAAGTTCATTATTGTAAACTTTCTAGAGTTTTGTCCAGTCTATTTTTAAACATCTTAAGGAATGAGGCTTCTTGCCCCCCTCTTGGATAACTATTTTATAGACTATTAGATTTTAATTTTGCTCCTTTTAATTTCACTCCATTACTTCTTGTGCCACCCCCAGACAATTCCTGTGTTGGCAGCATACTGCAAATATGTATAGATTGATATATCCACACTCACCTCCCACCCACAGAACAAATGTAGCTTTTTAACTTTGTCCTCATAAGTCAAACTCTCCAGTACCAATGTGTTACTCTTCTCTTATTCCTTGCAGCTTGTCAATATCTTTCAGGTAATGAGATGTCTAGATTTAGACACAATATGCCAGGTGTGGTTGCACAGGGAGAAGTTGCTACCTCTCTTGTCCTGTGTGCTGATGCATCTGCATTTTGTAAGTATCCCCAAACTGACTTAGCCTTTTTTGCTGATACTTCACACTGTACAATCATGTCTAATTTGCTGTTTACTTTCACCCCAGTATAACTACATTTCAAAGTTCCCCCTCCTACTGAGTACTAATTATTTTTCTCTAGCTGGATTAGCTTGTAATTTTCCAAGGTGAATATAATTGTTTTACATTCATGATCCTTTTCTGCCCAGGCCTTCTTGCATTATTTCACTGGTGTTCATAACCTTTTCCAATATAGTAGCATCTGTGAATGTCATTAGTGTCCTATTTACTCCTTTCCTCTAGACCAAAATGAAGATATTAAACAAGACCTGACCTGACACATGTCCCTGTGATACTTGCTAGACACGTCCCAGTAACTCTCTACTTTGATGTTTATATTACCCTTTGTTTAGGGTCCTTTAGAGAGAGTTTTCAAAGTAGGTGACAATGGAAAGATTTATTTCTAATCTCCATAGTAGGTTTTACGAACAATAGAGAGTAGAATCCCACAAGCCTATTTAAAAAAAAAAGGCAATGACCATTTTCTTAGCATGCCACATTAGCAAACCTAATGTATCAGCTCCTAAACATCTTTTTTTTTTTCTGATTGGAAAATCAATATAACCCAACTTCTGATCAAATTCTGAAAACAGTCCCCTTTAAAGACACCATTTGGCAAAAGTGTCAAGTTCTTATTTATTGATAAATCAGTACATGTAGCTTACAGCAATCTGGTAAATTCATGCTTTCCGTATGTTTGATAGCCATCAGCTATTAACACTTTCCTGTTACAGAACTTCAGCTATGGAAGCACTTGGTATTTCTGCAACCATCAGGTAATTCATTTAGGGCTTGATCCTAGTCTCATTTGATTCAATGGAAAAAACTCACATCAACTTCAGTGGTGCAGTGTCAAGACCATCAAGCCCAATCCAAAGCTAAATGGAAGGACTTTTATTGACTTCAATGGGCTTTGGACCAGGGCTATCGAAGAGACCAAATTGGCTTATGGTGAAGACATGGCACTGCAAATCAAGAGATGACATTTCTGTTCCAAATCTTGATACCAATTTAAAGTGCAACCTTGAGCAAGTCACTTAACCTCTCTCTGCCTCAGTTTCCTGAACTCCAAAATGGAGATCAGGATACTTACTAATTCAGGCACATTAATTCAGATGTGTTAAATGTTTTGAGATCCTTGGGTGAAAGATGCTATAAAAGCATTACTTTTTCTTTGTCCTTACTGCTATTTATTTCTTTTTAAACAACTCAGATTTCGGAGAGAGATTAGCTAGGTGAACAGGGTTTTTACTGTACTGTGTGTTAACAGCAAGTGTCTGCTTAACATATGATACAGTAAAATGAGGGCTGCACTCCAGAGGTCTCATCATCCTCCCTATTTATCATGTTTTTAAGTAAGTGAAAACACTTGCAACATTTTCCATTTTTAGATGCCTGATTTGCAAACACTGTTTTGCCCTATTTCTAGAACTGTGAATAACACTTCCTACTCAAGAGTTAAAGCATCTGAAGAGAAAACTTATCTAACATAATATAGGGCTAAATCCTAACTTCCCATCACAACTTAAAGTAGTTGGGCTTGGTGCACAGGTGTGGGGTATTGGGATGGTGAGGAAGGTAACTCTCCCTTTCCTTTCTCCCCACACTTGAGCTTCATATGGGGCAAAGGCTGATATAACTGTGTATGTCTACAGTATCTACCCATGGCCTTGCTGCTTCCTCCCTGCTAACCAAATCTGGCTGTACGAAATACATGGGGAATACCTGTACTGTTGCTGTAACATACTGGAGGAATGTGCCCTGTGTTTGAGCTTCCCTTACCCTACCAATCCCCTGCACATTGGAACCACAGCAGTTCTGCTTCACTGGTGATTCTCCCTGGACATACGGGTGGAGTGTGGAGGCAGGAGTTGCCCCACGGAGTATTATATCATTTAGCACATCAAGGTGGGGAGGGCTTAATGGTCACCTTATATTTCTCTTTTTGCTTTTAAAAATGGAACTCCCAGCGAATACATCAGATATTAGGATTTATACATCGTCCAATAACTTTTAAAATGATTCTATTGTAGTTTATAGCATGTTGTGCATTTTTAGTGCAACACCGTACATAACATTGGGGCCAAATTCATTCCCGGTGGAACTCCAGTGTAGTCAGTGGCATTTCGTCGGGGATGGATTAGGCCACTGTATTAACAGAGCACTCGAGAGAGAAAGCCCCATATCGTTTCTATCTTGTCTGCTCTTTGCCTTGTCGAAATGCTAAACTAATTGCTCCTACAGTATTATGCAAAACCTTGTTTGTCAATCTATTCACAAAATCAGGAAACATTCCAGAAACCCAGGGAGGAAGTTCATACCAGCTTTAGCTAATCTGCAGAAAATCCAGCCGACATGAGTCCCCTGTCACTACTGCTCCTTTCATCTATTCTTTATAAGGAATCCATTGAACTTTAATTAATATGAAAAATTCAGGTTTTCATCTGATTTAAATGTGACTGACATCATGCTGCTACTAAAAGTGGAACAAAGTACAAGTGTGTTGAAAACAATGCTGAACGTCTGGATTCGAGAGGGATTCTGAGAGCCCGCAGAAAGCATCATCTTCCAGGTCAGTAATATTGCATAACAAATAAGCAGGGAAGTGCCAGGAACTCATTGATATAGATGTCTGATGAGGCTAAGAGTGACACACGAGCAGTGTCTACAAATTTCTTCAGACTGGATGGCTCTTGGGAGAGAGACGTTCACCTTATGTTAGCTGGTTCAAATCCAGCCCAGGAAGGAAGAGTGAAAGTTGCTGCTAGATGGTGGCCTGCGCTCAGGGGTTGAGACTGCCCCTATCACTATGGTATCTAAGAGCCTTCCATGTAATGTCAATAGAATAGCAAAAGCCCTAGTGGATTTTATGTAGGATTAAATCTTTACAGAGCTGGTGGTCTCCATCCAGGTATATGGAAAGTAATTTAATAGAAAATAACTTTTCTACAGGATTTCTGAACTATCCTATAGAATTTAAAAGCATTATGGACAAAACCCCACTGAAGTCAGTTTAAAGACTCCTCTTGACTTGAGTGGAATTTGGATCAGGCCCTACAGCCTAAAGAATTCTGCTTTGAAGCTCCACACAAAAAACAAAACAAAAACTGGTAAAAATGTAAAAAAAAACCCTCTATAGAACTTAAGAGTAAAAGTTATTTCTGTAGACAACTATTTGTTTCATCCCTATTAAATTATATGGGTCTTTTTCTTGAAGGCAAATACTGTGATTGCAGTAGTCTAAAGTTAGTAGGTTAAATCTATATTTATGCTCCTAAATAATTGTCTGACTTTCAGACTTTTTGAACACTTGCCAGTTTACATCAGCTGATCATTTAGCCCAAAATAAAGTAGAAATCTGATCACTACATAAACATCAATAGCAAGTCTGTGTGCTAATAAGATGTCACCTCACTGTACTACACTCAAATGATCCCACTTTACAGTTGCCTTAATTCTTTACTTACAAACGTAAAGTCATTTTAGCAGTCTTTATACTAGCATATTTAAAGCACTTCTAATAAAGAGAGCTAAACCTTGATCTAAATCTTAAGACTGGCTATTACTATTTTCTAGGCAAATCTCATTATTTCACTATGATCTCAGGATATTCTAACTGAGGTAATTTATGTCATATACAGAGTGCTTTCTTAGAGTCTTGGTGTTTCAGACCTGCCTAGAGCCCCCTCCCAGAGCTCCAAAAATGTAAAGCCGGGGAAAGATGTAGTAACACTTACTGACCTCTCATTCTTCACACCGCTTTTTAGTCCAGTTTTAGCACTGAAGCTGAGAGGAAGCCTTTTATAATAAGTGAGAACAGCCAATGTCAGAACAGAAAATGATAAAAGCAAACACTCTACCAACACATCACACTATGAGAACTTGAAGAACTCTGATGTACCCTGGAATTGAATCTGTACTGCACATTTATGGGAAATTTTCAAAAGTGCTGTTGTATTAATTTAAATGGAATATATCAGCCAAAGGTGTTAACATAACCCAGTCACTATCCAATATTAGAGACCTGAAAACAAGGTTTAGGGTTTGGGAGAGAGACACCTCCGCCTCTGTAGTACCATGGCAAACAAACTATTAAGAATCATTTTAACCTTTTATTAAAGATACAGAAAAGAAGGGGAAAATAGTTAAAACATGCGAAATGTAGAGTATTAAGTAAGTCTTTCATTTTAATACCATTTCTTGTTCCCCTTCCCTTTAGCTAGAGAGAGAGCTTCAAGAGAAACCCCATTGCATGACAGTCTCTCTTAGATGGTGTTAAAGATGGTAATAACTGTCCTTTTTGGTGGGGGGAAAGATATGCTGGAGCTGTTGCTGCTGGTGTCAAAATCTGATCCCATTTAATTACTGGTGGTGTTTGGGATACAGCTGGTAGGGGTGGCAATGTCCTCTGGATCCCTTTCTCTGTCCTGATTTGGTCAGACCAGCCAGATTTGGATGAAGAAGGTCTGGGACCAAGAAGATGGTTGTGGGGGGAGGGGGAGTTGTCAGCCATGCTAGTGACACTTGCTCCAGTAGACTCTGTCTGTTCTTCCATATATTTTCCCCCTAAGTCTCTTTCTTTAAGGGAGTGAAGGGTGGAATAGCCCATCCCTCTTCTATTTTGTCCACCAATTAGGTTAATTGATTTCCACACCCACATTTTCTTGTTTACCAGGCATGATTTTAGACTAATGCTTTTGAAAATCTGACTCCTAATAAGCAGGATATAAAAACAGTATTCATCCAGCAACATATTCCCATTACAGGACACAAAGAAAGGACAAATTCAAGCCTTGATCCTTCAATGAGCAATGTATGGGCACATGTTCAGATCCCAAAATGTGCGGGCGGATGGGGGGCAGCTTCCATGCCTTACCCTGTGCCACATGGCTCAGCCCATCAGTTGTGGTAGCCTGGAATCAGTAGTAGATCAATTAACATTTATATTTTATATATAACATGTCAGCAGGAGTGTTTTGTTGCAAGCAAGACACAAAAAGTAATTCTTCAACTCTACTCAGCATTGATAAGGCCTCTACTGAAGTACTGTGTCCAGTTCTGGACACCACACTTCAGGAAAGATGTGGACAATTTGGAGAAAGTCCAGAGGAGAATAACAACAATAAAAATCATTAAAGGTCTAGAAAACATGACCTATGATGAAAGATTGAAAATAATCTTAGTCTGGAGAAGAGAAGACTGCAGGGGGACATGATAGCAGTCTTCAAGTATGTAAAAGCTTGTTATAAAGAGGAGAGTGGAGAGTGATAAACAGAGTTGATGATTTACTTGGGGATTGTCCCTGCTTTGAGCAGGGGGTTGGACTAGATGACCTCCTGAGGTCCTTTCCAATCCTGATATCCTATGAGTTTATGACCAACTGTTCTCCTTAACCATTTAGGATAGGACTAATAGTAATGTGTTTCAACTGTAGCAAGGGAGAGTTAGGTAAGACTTTAGGGAAAACTTTTTAATTGTAAGGTAGTTAAGCACTGTAACAAATTACCTAGTGAGGTTGTGGAATCTCTGCCAGTAAAGGTTTTTAAGAACAGGTTAGACAAACCTGTCAGGGATGATCTAGATAATACTTAATCCTGCTAAATATAGGGGAATGAACTAGATAACCTAACAAGGTCCCTTCCAGTCCTACATGTCTATGATTTTGTGTGGTGTTCTACATACAATTTAAAAGACCTTTTTGACTTCTGTAGTTTTCCCACTAAAACTCATAACCATGCCCCCAAAGCCAACAACAACAAAAACAATAAGAGGTCCTATCCTATCCAACAAAAAGAAACATGAAGATAGGCAGTCATACGGACATAAATAAGAAATAAAGCAGACTGAAGTTTTTCCACAGAAATTTTTTCCCTGCCAAGAAATTGGCGATTTAAAAATAGAAATCAAGTAAAACTTTTCACTGAAAAGTGAATGTCCCTAGCCTTTGTTTGCCAGAAGCTGGGAATGGGCGACGGGGGATGGATCACTTGATGTTCTGTTCTGTTCATTCCTACTGGGGCACCTGGCACTGGCCACTGTTGGAAGACAGGATACTGGGCTACATGGACCTTTGGTCTGACCCACTATGGCCATTCTTATGTTCTTACAAAATTTAGTTTTTAGTGTTTCTTTTTTAATGGGATTTTTTGTTTTGTTTTAGGAAACAAAATGAAAGTTTGATTAGAATTAAATGAGAAGATTTGAATCAAGGCAAATTTTGCAAAATTTTTCAATTTTTTTCCACAAGAGATTTTTTCCAAGTGAACTCTAGTTACAAATATTCTGGAAAAGTGAAACAGAGAACATAGTTTAAAAAAGTACACACACAATAAGGCCAAATTGTACTTTCAGCTACACTCGTGCAAATGCAAATTAATTCTCAAAGTAAATGGAGCTCCTCTGGATTTATTCTGGAATCAGTTAGGTCAGATTGTGGCTCCAAAATTTACTTTCCTCAGTTTCATTCCCAAACTTCCCAGAAATCCTCCCCAAAAATAAGATGTGGCATATGAAATTTTAGTGGGACCAATTTGCTTTTTGGGGCAGTTAGGGTCCATAATAAATATTCACTGCTGCAGGCTATTACAGAGGCAAGTACTGTAGCTTAGGTCTCAAATATCAGAATTTTATTATTAAGAACTGCATTTGCAAATAAGTTGGAATAAAATATGAAAGAATTTTACATATTGAGTCTGACTGAATGTCCACTGAATCAATGAATCTTTCCATTGATTTCAAATAGGTCCTATTTTTAAAAAAAAAATGGCTTCCCATTTTGGAACCATAAATTACTGAGGCCCCAATTATTCAAGTTTAATTGCAGGTGGAGATTTGGAACTAATTCACTTGCAGCTATTAGACAGTTGGATATCTAGTTGCAATATTTTGCATCTTCTATAATTTACAGGTCAGAAATGAGACCCCGGTTTTCAAAATCAGGCCCTTTAATGTAACTCTTCAGCTTTCAGGGTATTATTTAAATGTCTGAGGGACAGGAGATGTGTACCTGACCCCTGAGAGCATCATACACATTGAAAATACCCAGTCAGGCTTCATTCATTTCCATAATTGCCCTAAAGCAGTTGGAATGTTGCACCATGGCTCCATCTCCTACTTCCTTGGTCCATGAGTGTCTATATGGTAGAGAGGAAGTTATAGAGGCTGCAGATCCTCAGAGAAGTGTAGGGTGTGTTTGCCATAGCCTGTGGGGAGGGGTAATAGGCAGGAGTCAAATGTTTCTGAGTTAGGGTCATTGGACAAAGGGAGGCCACTTCTAGATGGAGACTAACCTTGGTAGAAGCCCCATAAAATTTTAGAGCCAGTCGTGTGGCCTAGCAGTCAAACACACAGTGGGCAGTCCAATAGCTCCTCCAGAAATTTTATCCAGAAAAAGGAACAGAAACAATATAAAATATCTGGCATTAAACATAATTGTTATTTTTATCACATTAGCACCTATAGGCCCCATTTTACTAGACACAGTGGTAACACAATTTTAATCTAAATAGACAAAACAGAGTGGAAAGGGAAAACAGGCACAGAGGTCACCCAGCAGGACAGAGGCAGAGCTAGGATTAAAATCCATGTGTATTAGTTTCCACTCCAGTGTCCTATCCACTAGGACTTGTTGCTTCCCCTAAGGTTTTAACTAAATGTGTATATAAACCAGCATAGGACTGGAATATAGTCTATCCCACAGAGTCCTCTGATTGTTTCTCTCGTCTGATAAACATGCCAACATAATTCTCAAGCAATGATGAATGCACATGCATACAGTGTTTTGTGGCTTTATTTAACTACTCTCATCATGATTCCTGAAAACATATTAGGGCTACAGCAAAAAGAAAACATTGTGGTCTTTGACAAGGGGACTAAAGAAGTGTGTGGGGGGGAGGGGGAAGCAAGCTTTGAGGACATAAAACTGAACAAAATCAACTGAAGCAGGTGGTTGCAGCCAAGTGGAGCCCTTTGTACTGCATAAGCTCAAGTATTTGATGGAACAGTAGAAAGCTTTACATGACTGCAGCTCTAAGGCATGCTTCAGAGAAACAAAACAAACATGATACTGACTTGGCCACATTTAAAATCTGGGAGCCAGGTTATCATTCTGTGCCTATGTTTCAGCTGGGCACCCTGTCAGAGCCTTTTCTCGTGGCATTTCAGGCTGTCTAGAACAGGGGTGGGCAAACTATGACCCATGGGCCAGATCCGGCCTGCCAGCTGTTTTAAGCTGGTCCTCGAACTCCCGCTGAGGAGCGGGGTCTGGGGCTTGCCCCGCTCCGGTGCTTCAGCCGGGGAGCAGCCGCATGGCCCCGCTCCGTCTCCTACACGCTCCAATGGCCCCCTCCCATGCTCCAATGGGAGCTGCAGGGGCAATACCTGCAGACGGGGCAGCGTGCAGAGCTGCCTAGCCATGCTTCTGCATAGGAGCCGGAGAAGGGACATGCCGCTGCTTCTGGGAGCCGCTTGAGGTAAGTGCCGCCCGGAGCCTGCACTTCTGAGCCTCTCCCCATGCCCCAACCCCCTGCCCCAGCCCTGATCCCCCTCCCGCCCTCCAAACCCCTCAATCCCAGCCCAGAGTACCCTCCTGCACCCCGAACCCCTCATGCCCATCCCCACCCCCACCCCAGAGTCTGCTCCCCCAGCCAGAGCCTGCACCCCTTCCCACAGCCCAACCGCAATTTTGTGAGCATTCATGGTCTGCCATACAATTTCTATTCCCAGATGTGGCCCTCGGGCCAAAAAAGTTTGCTCACCCCTAGTCTAGAAGCTAGGACTACAAGAAATCTTTCCCCCTCCATTTCATAATTATAACCACTTATAGTCTACTTAAACTTCTGTTGCTCTGCTAGTGAATCCAGACTCTCCTCATTCATTGTAGTACCTGAAGAGTTAAAATATTTGCCTGCTCTAAGGCCACTCCAACAACCGAGATGCTTTGTTACTGGTTGTGATTTTTGCCTCTTATCATAGTCTTTAATTCTGAACTTTGTGATACAGCTCAAAAGATGTTTGCTGCCATTCAGATATACATACATACTGTACATGACTGTCTGCAGCAATGTATTACTGCACTACATCAAGCTGTGTGTAGAGCAACATTTCTATTCATTTAGATTTCAAATTTCTGCATGTGCTTAGACTCCGAGTGGCACATTTACACTTAAAAGGACACATTAATTTTACTGACTCATTTATTGTAATTTGTTTAATGTGGATTTCAAAGCACCTGCCAGGATTTTCAAGAGTAATAGTGATTGGTTTTTGGGTGTCTCAATTGTTGTATGTCCAACTCGAGACACCTTTAAAAGAGCCTGATTTACAGAGAGATTGCTGGGCAGCCATGCTCTGAAAACCTCTTGTAGGTATCACAAGCTGAGCACCCAACGACTGAGGCCCGATTTATGTTTGAAATCCTTCTTCACCTATCCTAAGCTCTAGGTGCCCTTGACAATTATTTAAAAACACAACCAACCAAAGACAACTAGTGGCAGCTTTCATCATATCCAGCAACAACTAACTGGACCCTACACAAAGAGGAAAAATACACCAGCGTATTACATATTACTGCTCTAGCAACCTTCCCTAACCGGAAAGCCCCCATATAAAGATGAGCCTGGCAGCATGTCTTGAAGTTTAACAAATTCAGGCTATTCCAGATCAAAGGAGAGTCTCCGAGCTGAGCTGCCTCCGGGAAAATATCCTGCCAGTCACTTGCTCTCTCTTCTAGTGAAGGAGATCCAGTTTGAGCACTCTTCTGATCTCTACTGTGGCAGTGTAGCACCCGGGACTAGACATTACAAATCAAGTCCAGCATCATACATTAAATCCAGCATTTTTCAGTCAATCCCTGAAACAAAAGCCGGTATAAGTAAATAGGAGTAGAGTGTGCCCTAGAAGGCCAGTTCTTCAGTTGGTGTAAGGCTACCTAGTTGCATTCACTTCAGTAGAGCTATGCCTTCTTACATCTGATTAGGATCTGTCCCCCAAAGTCAACAAACTTGAGCTCTGTTGGACCAGAAACGGGAAGGCATTCGAGATTAAAGGGATACTCACTGAAAACGCCCTCCCATCAATCCCATCCCATTTAAATCTAGAGACTCTTAGCTCAAGCACGCAACCTGAGCTCAATTATCAGGTTAAAACCCAACAAGAGAGGCAGCATAACAGGTAGCCAGAACCCAAACCAGGAAGTGACTTGTACTGACAGGCAAAACTAACAACTTGAATTGTACCCAGAAATTCATTGGAAGCCACTGCAAACTCTAGAGCAGGGAGTACAATCTGATTCCTGCATGGAAAACTAAAGCGAGCAACCAGCAGCATTCTGCACTAGCTGGAGGTATGCAAGGCAATCCAATACTACAGTGATTAGTGGACTTGGAGCCAGAGGGCACAGGTTCCCTGGAGGGACTCTTATTGAGGGGACATCAGAAAAAACAGGGAAGGGAATCAATTAGGCTGGAAACAACTCAGCCACATGTACCAAGCAGTGCACAGAGTTTAGCTTTATTCAGCTTTGCTCTTTGCTAATGAAACATGATGGAAGCAGCAGGGCGGTGAGTTCTCTGAAGTGCAGCAGTTGGCAGTGTGAGCCCTGGAACTCAGTCTGAAGCCCCTGGAACCCTGGATTTTGCAGACACAAACTTAGCCGAGCGATAGACCCGGTGGAAGGAGAAGTTTGATCTGTACAGAGACCTGGCCATGCAGGAGGACGGCCACAACAGCAGGAAAGTAAAACTGTTATTTGACCTTAGTGGGGAACAAGGCAGAGGGGCCCGCACCTTGCTGACACTCACCACTGCCTGAAACTTTAGAGCAGTCCAAGGAGCCCAGCAGACCTGTTGCTCCCCAAAGCAGAAGAAAACTGTAGAGCAAAACCGGTATTTCAATGGAGACCTATCTGAAGGTGAGGGAATGGCCACCTATGTTACTGCCTAATGCAGACTTGCTGCTACATGCAATTTTGGGGACTTGACATAATGACATAAAAACATAAGAATGGCCATAATAGGTCAGACCAAAGGTCCATCTAGCCCAGTATCCTGTCTACCAACAGTGGCCAATGCCAGGTGCCCCAGAGGGAGTGAACCTAACAGGTAATGATCAAGTGATCTCTCTCCTGCCATCCATCACCACCCTCTGACAAACAGAGGCTAGGGACACCATTCCTTACACATCCTGGCTAATAGCCATTAATGGAATTAATCTCCATGAATTTCTCTTTTAAACCCTAATTTGGGATAAGATTGTCCCCAGAATGTCGGATGAACACCTGCAAGAGGAGCTGCTCTGGAAAGGCAATCTTATTTTAGCCGATTATTAGAGATGAGACGTGGAACAGCAGTCTCAAGCGACAGGATGAAAGTGTAGGAGGCACAACAACCCTGAAGTATGTGCAGTGAGACAACAGCAAAGGCAAGCAGATGGCCAGGGTTCTATACCCACAGTGAGATGAATTTTCCCTATGAGACAGCATGAGCAGATAAAGGAGAAGTTCCATGCACTAGGACAACATTGCTAGAGATGTGGCAAGTTAAATTATTTTAGCAGAGTGTGCAAGAGCAGAAGAAGGTCTCAAAGATTTAGGCAGACTTGTACCAGAGGGGGATGGCATATCAGACAGCAGGGATGACATCATGACACTTTTCTTGAGTCACAGAGGATATTAGGTTCAGGCTGTTGGGACAAGAAAGCAACAAGGGACAATTTTAAAAGCACGGAGATATTTTCAAAGGTATCTCAAAGGAAAGCTGTGACTGGAAGTAGACCCTACAATGGAAACTGCTCATCACAGTGGAAGATTCCAGTGGCACTACATAGTCCAGTAAGCAAGGATCTTGAAAGTCTGCACAGCACTGTTATCATAGTGCCTGTAGAGGCCAGTACAGCCAGTCAAAATCAACATGGTGGTGGTAAGGAAACCATCAAGCAAATTACACATCCGCATAGACTCAAAGCCACTAAAACAGGTATTGAAAAGATGCCACTATCCATTGCCCACAATTGATGACATCTTGCCGGAACTTTCCAAAGCGAGGAAATTTATGGTCTGATGTGAGGAATGGGTTTTGGCACATACACCTGGATTAAATTTTCCAGCATATGATGACCTTTGCAACACCATTTCGGTGCTACAGATATCTGTGTGTGCACCGATGTTCATAAGCCCAGCACCAGAGGGCTCTATAGAAGACTCACCCAAACAACGGACTGTCTGCCTGAGGAGAACTGTTTTAGTCTCCCACCATCATTGAAATAATCGTCTACCTTTCACCCTCCCCTTGTTCTCCAACTATCGCCCAATCTCCTTTTATCTCTCAGCTCACGGGTATTCTCATTGACGGGAATGTGATACAGAAGCTGAACAAGATGACAAACTACAAGCTTTTCTACACCAGCACAAGAACCTAAAATCAATCTAGAAAAATTGTAACTCAAACAGTGTGAGGTGACACACATTGGACAGCAGCTCACAGCAGAAGGACTGAAAGCAGATTCCAACAAGATTGAGAAAGTCAGACATGCCAACTCCAGTGACTTTGAAAGGGGTACTTCATAGGAATGATAAATTTTCTGTCCATACCTGGCTGCAGTAGCAGACCTCATACATCCACTCACAAGGCAAGATGTTGAGTGCGCAGGTCCCCAACAGCAAGCATTTGACACGCTGAAACAAATTAGATGCCCCTGTCCTGAAGAGCTACCACCCAAAAGAGCCACTGACAATGCAGTGTGATGCATCAGATAAATAATTAGGTGTCACTTTTTTGTGGGAGCAGCCAGTTTCTTATGCCAGCAGAGCCCTGTCAAACTGAACCAGAGTACACCAATATAGAAAGGGAGTTTCTGGCCATGATATTTGGAGTGGTGCGATTCCATCAGTACACCTATGTCCAACCACTAATAGTGCAATCAGAGCACAAGCCCCTGAAGACAATGGCAAAGCCCCTTCTTAGTGCTCCAAAGAGATTGCAGTTCATGTTGAGGCAGCACCAGGTAGAGATCAGGTACTGTCCAGGGCAAATACTGGTACTAGCTGACACCCTGAGCATGACATATATACCCAGCATCTGCAAGTTGAGAGAAGGGAATCAGGATGTTGAATCTATGATGGAAATCAAAGAGGGTATGGAAAAGAACATCCAACTACAGGCAGTCAAGAGAGTGATACTAGGAGGGTGGCCAGAAGACTAAAGCTAATTACTGTAGAAGCAGAAACATTTTCAAATGAAAGATGAGCTGAGTGTACAGGATGGAATCATATTTCGAGGCCACAGGGCCCCTACCCCATTCTGTAAGGAAGCCGTGCAAAAAAAATATGCCTAATGCCTGGGCATTGACAGCTGTCTTAGATGGGTTCAAGAGTGTTTAACTGGTCAGGAATGAATACTTAACTCTGTTCCTTGATAGAGGGTGTGACACATGCTGGTCATGTGATAACAGCCAGCAGAAAGAGACTTACCACATGAGCTGCCCACCCAACTATGGGAAAAGATGGGAGTGGATGTATTTACCTTTTAAGGAAAAGCAATACTTGATCACTGTGGACTACTATGCAAACTTTTGGGAGGTCAACGCCCTACCTGATACAAAAAGCAAGTCAGTGATTGGCAAACTAAAGGTCCACCTTGGGAGAGATGGCATTCCAGACACTGTATTCACCAAGAACAGTCCCTAAGTGGTTATCATTTTTGGTAGAAAAGAATACTCATCACTGGGTGCCAAAGCAGTCTAGCACAGGCACTGATGGGATGAAGGACCAAAACCTCCTACCAATGAGGGGAGACCTGTTGCAGCCAGAAGGCCAGAGACACTGCTGAGAGGAGATTAGTGACTGCCAACCAGAAAAAGCAGAATACAACAGGTTGGCTAGGGACCCACTGGCCCTGGAGACAGGCACTCTTGTGAGGATGCTGCCATTAGAGAGACATCTGAAGGCATGGACTACAGGAGTAGTGAGGCATGCAGTGGCACAGAGGTTGCATGAGGTGGCCATGCAAGAGGGACAAGAAGGAATATGAGACACTTATGAGATACTTATGAGCCAGCAGACACAACACCCAGATAAAGCCTTCAGAGATTATCACAGAATGGAGAGACAAAGAACCATGCAGAGACCAACGCCTCAGTCCCCGGGAAGGGAGAAGACTCCTTAGAGATATAGTTTGTTAGACTTGGAACAGGTGACAGGGAGGTCAATCCCAGTGTTGTCACCTGTTAAGGAGACCAAACTATGCACTAGCAACCTCTGATCAAAGATGTGGGATGGGATCCGGGCATCAATTGTTTTTAATGTTAAAGTGTTTGTAAAATATGGAAGATGAACCATGATCCATGGAACTGAGTCAGTGGGCTCATGTTCCCTGAACGACTGTTATTTAGGTGACACCAGAAAATACAGGGACTGTGTGGAGGCAGGCTGGAAGCAACTTGGCCACATGGACAAACCAGTGCACAGGGTGTAAAGTTCCACTTTACTAATGAAACCATCAGTACCATATAAATACCAAAGGTAAGTACACCGGACCCTCGCTAAAATGCGCGTCTATATAGCGCGAATTCGCGTATAACGCGGTCACGGCCATGGATCCCAAATTTAATTACTTTCATTGGAATTCATGTTAACGTGGTCCCCGCATTAACATGGTACCACACATGGATCCCAAATCCTGCGTTCTAGCGAGGGTCCGCTGTATATATGGATGTTCAGATGAGGCAAAAGTAGAGCACATTTTAGTAACCCAGAATGAAGTGACCAACAGCATGTAAAAGAGTAAAAAAGTCCACATCCAAGAGGAAAGGTCAGTGTCCCTCGCTACTGCTACAATGGTCATCATGGAAAAGTCAGTGCTTGCCAAGCGTAACCTCGATGTGGTATCTGAGATTACCACAATTCTTCCCTTACTTAGAATAGGAGATACCTATGACAAATATTGGGCCAGATCTTCGTACATTAGCATAACTTCAATGACTTTGATGAAGCTCCACCAAGTTACATCAGAGTATCTTGATCACTAACTGTGGGCTTCCACTGTACTTCATGTTCTCAGAGCAGTGGAGGATTCAAGAAGCCCCTTAAAACATGGTGTCATGGTATGATTGTTTTAATGAGAAAAGGGATAAAATACCAGTGTAGTTGGAGTGACTTACAATGTGATTATCTCAATGTAAGTATCTTTTAACTTGACCTTGTGGCTGGGATTTTCAAAAATACCAAAATCCCATTGAAATTCTGAGTGATGGGGGTGCTTTGAAATCTTGGGGTGCTTTGGAAAAAAAACATAGCCTCTGTTCTTTTAGGTCTGCACACTATTTATTAATACGTCTGTTTACTTAAAATAGCTAGATGAGATTTTTGGCAAACATGATTATTTTTAGATATCAAGAAGGATTCAAAAAGCCCCTGGATTGTTAAAAGTTGGACAGGCTCCATCTACCAAGGGGGTAGATATTAAACACCTTCTCCTTTTGGATGTTTTCACTAGCCAATCAGCATTATTTGTGAGAAAAGTTATGGAATCATGTAATTAAAGACTGGGCTAAACTATGTTGGTGTAAGTTGGTGCTGCTTCATTAGTCTCAGAGCTATGCCACTATACACCCACAGAAAATGTGTCCTGGAATCACAATGCATACACTTTGTAACAGAGGCCCATTGGTGGTTCACCACTCATTGGTGGCTCTGGTCAGACCTGACATACATTACATAATGATTTGTGAGACCAATGTGTTACCGGTTTGTATATGATACCTTACATGACACATTTTTAGATACAGATGATGACCAATGTATTAGGTGTAGTGAATAGGTATGGTAAGCCCACAATGGACTCTATAGCTATGTGCTGCAAATACATTCTTAAAAAGTGTATTTGGCAAGCAGTGTTTCAGCCATACCTGTTCCAGACAAAGCAATGTGAATGGGTCTCCAATGTAAGTTAGGCAAGGTGTGACTAAAGGACAAACCAAAGCACATTTACATGGAAGGTAAACAAAACCACCAGGAGAGCAAGTGGGGAAAAGATGAACACTTAACCTTGGCAGGAGATAGAGAATGCACCCCCAGGAAACCTTACTGCCTCTGGAAGGAGGGTCAGTGAACTTTGGGAAGATCTCCTGGCATCTAAAGTCCAGCGGAAGACAAGCTTTGGCTGGGCTTCCTTTTCAAAGAATACATTTCTAAGGTTTACTGGACTACAAAAAGAAAGGGGAGCAAACCCCATGGTTATTCATTACTGGACAGATACAAGAGGCCAAAGCTCTTGTACATCTGAGAGAAGTGGATCCTTCAACCAACAGGGTCGAAGTCTCTGGGAATGGAGTATAGGTGAGAAACCTACTTAGGCAAAGATTGCAACTTTCTGAAATTAAGTTTTAGTCTTAGTGTATTTTCACTTTTGTTTGCTTCTGTCAGGTGACCAGGATGAGGGTGCGCTAGCCTAGTGGTCAGAGTGAGCATCAGACCTACTGATTGGAGGCGGCACTGAGAATCAAGGCCTACAGTCAGAGCTCGACTCAGTAGTCAGAAGCCAAAGCCATGGGTCAAGCCAGAGGTCGGGAACTTGAGCAAGCAGGGTAGCAGGCAAGGAAGGGTTCAAGGCAGGGGCAGGACAGAGGCAAGACTGGGCACAACGTAGGGGCAGGAGGAACAAGGTAACACAGGACCAGTCACACTAGTGAGCATCTGACTGAGAAGCCAACAAGCTGCTTTTGCTGCAGTGTTAAGAGCTGGCCTGCTGGCCATTATACAGGACAATATATAGAGGAAAAGATGATCTGGGCCCATGGGGCTTGGCATCTAAACAGTGATGTTATTTAACCTGTCACTTAAAGTAACAAAACATGCTACTGTTCTTGTCAATAATTTGTGCAAATCCATGTAATATTAGGAGTTACATAATAGGCATTTTCAAAGCAAATGCCAAGTTCAATTGAATGTGACCTTTTAGTCATACCAAGATGTACTTGTGCAGTATGTACATTTTACTTTGATCTTTATTGAGCAGTTGGTTAACTTAAAGACATCTTTATTAGAAGGCCTGAAAATGCAATAGTTTCGTTTCACAATTTGCCAGCCTAGCTAAATTCCAGCCTTAGCACTGAAATGAGTAAAGATAAATTAATGGAGAGAGAAGCCTGTATGTGATTCGGCTCCGTATTTTTTTTTTCTCTTAAGCTATTTCAGGGACAACCGCCAAACTCATAAACAAATACTCAGGGTGCCATATTACAAAATATGTCAGCTGTATAATTGAATAATGTAAAATGTATTCATCATGTCCGTGTACCTGGAGACACCTAGCAAAAGCATCTGCTGCTTAGGTGCCCAACAGAAATAAATTTTTTAAACAAAGATTGGCATTAAAACTTAATATCATCTTTTGTTGTGCCAAATCTGCATTGTGTACTGTTGGACCCTGCAGCTATAAAGATGCAAGCTGGAGCCAGAATTGTGTTCAATCGCTCCAGCTGGTGGTGTTCTGCCAGGAATACTCCAATTCAAGGACTTGACTGTGACAGGAACACAAGATGTGCATTATGAATTTTCTTTTGTCATTTTAATAAACGACATTCATTTTCATCTTTGAAGAGATGCACCTATCAGTGACCTCTGCCCATTAACACGTTAACTGCTTTAAAATAAATTTGAAAAAAGAGGCACTATCCGGAGTACTCATCAACAGTAAGGTCTGATTTACCTCTAATGAAATCAATAGAAGTCTTTCCACTGATTTTAATCGAGGTTGGATCGGGCCCTCACAACTCACGATCTCTTACTATTAGAATTTATCTTGCTCATATTCATCCTAACCTTCCTTTGTTTATTGGCACACCTTGCTGGATAAGTCTAATTTAGGGCCAAGTTTTGCAAAGTGCCGAGCACCCTCAATAGCAACTGATTTTGTAACAATTTTACGATGCAAAGAACAAGCCTGTGTTCGAGTCTGGATCATTTTTTTTTTAATCTCAGATTAAAGAAAACAAAAGAAACACAGGGGTGACTGGGTGACCTTTAATGATCTGCAAGATACAGGAGGTCAGACTAGGGGATCTAATGGGCCTTTCTAGCCATCAACCATGAATCTGTGAACAAACATCTGTTTCCACGACAGTATGATGTGCCTCTGAAAACCCTCAATGTGGCCAACTCATGAGTTTTCTGTGAGCCCATCTGGTGATGACAGGAGAAACTCCAGCCTGCTAGTGAATTTCAGCCCTGCCTCTGATTGGAAGGCTGCTGTTTTCCAGGAGGTAGGGCAGTAGCGCAGGCATCAGAGCTACTGAAGGAAGCAGCAGAGCTCTCTTTCCCCTTCATTTCAACAATTGACAGTTCTCACAGCAGCTCTGCTCCCTCCTCTCCTCCTGTGAACACTGGGACAGCTTCTCTCTGCCTTCTGCTGCCTTCCCTGTCGTACCCAACCTGGGAAGGGGCAGAGAGGATTGAAAACCCCTGGAGCTGCCTCCCCAGTCTGGAAGGGGACACAGCTGCATTTCGCCTAGGCCTGGGAGAGAGGGTGAAGAACCCCAGGAGCAGCAGAGATGAGGCTGGTGGTGCAGAACTGATGCAGGGACTGGGAGGAAACTGGATTGCTTTGGAGTCTTGGGCAGAGGGGCAGAACTAGTTGCTGGGCAGGGGAGAGGCAGATGTGGGAATGAGAGCTCCTACAGTGGGACCAAAAAAATCACTCACCCACTAAATGAGAGAGGGGGCAACGCTAATTGTGACAACACACACAGGATGGGCAGGGAGCATTAAAAACAAAAAACAACCCAGACCAAACCGCCCAATCTCATCTTCCTTTTTAAAAAATCAGTTTTTTTTTTAAGGCCTGACTCATGATTTTCGAACCTTTTGGTTTGGCACTACTGCGTCCTTGTGTTCCGGACCCATCTCAGTCTGCAGCAGCCTACTTGAACTGACTCAACACTGCCCGTTGAGGGTAGACTCTTTAGAATTAAAGTGCAGTACGCACACACTTCCCTTAGATAGACGTAGCTACATACACGACACATTTCAAGGGCGGCAGAAGTTGCTGAGCACCTTGAAATTCCAAGCTTCTAGTGTAAAGCTCCTCAGGGTAGGACCATCTCATGTTTGTCTGTATAGCAATAGGCACACAGATGGTTACAAGATAATGGTAAAATCTCTTCTGTATCTTAAATCTATAGAAAATAGTGGTAAGGAAACCCATGAGTCTAGCTGCAAAACATCACAGGTTATAGATTAATTCTACCCGTTAAATGTCCTTCCATAATACATAAACACTATCACGGATTGTTTTCTTACCGCAGATGTGCCTGGCACTTCCAATGACAAAGATGGAATCCTTGCCCTGAATTGCTCACAGTCCAAGAGCCCTGTTCTTAAAACCTTATTTCATCCCTAAATCAATGAGAATTGTGTGCTGAAAAAACACACCAAAATAAGTGGCCTAAATGCAGGTTCTTATTACTAACATTGGACACCTACATTTGAAAATGTTGGCCATAGCCTTTTTGTCTCAGTTTAACCACCTATTTAATACTGGAGGCTCCTAGGTCAAAGAAGTGTTGAGGCTTAATTAATTTTTAAAGCTCTTTGAGCTCCTCACGTATGAGGTGCTATGCTATATAAGTGCAAGTATTTTATTACTGAAGAGACTTATCACAGGAAAGGTTAAGGTCAATTAACATTTTCTTGCCATTTATGCATACATTTTGAGATCACAAAAAGCAAGCCGATAGTTTAATTTCACTTGTATCCATTTTCAAACGACTTATTTATAATTGATTTAAGTTGAAGTCTTGCAACTCATCAAAATGGCAATAATTTATACCCCTTTTACAAGCGTCTAACACCCTATGGTTTTAGGCTGCTTTGTTTTTAATTGAAGTGTAAGCGTTTCAATTACACATTATAATTAAAAAGTTCCCTGATCAAGTTATCAATCTTTTTAAAAAGATTTAGGAAGAGTACAAAAAAATCTCCATGAGTTCTTGAAAATGCCTGTGTAGATAATGATAAACTTCCTTTGTTTTTGAATATCAAATCTACAATTTAATTGAAGTAGCAAGGAAAGGTGTTTTGAACACTACAGCTATTTTGCTAGGTATCACTAAAAAGGAGTTTGCTAATTGATATCTAAAAATAATCATGTTTGCCAAAAATCTCATCTAGCTATTTTAAGTAAACAGACATATTAATAAATAGTGTGCAGACCTAAAAGAACAGAGGCTAAGGTTTTTTTTCAAAGCACCCCAAGATTTAGTCCCCCCATCTCTCAGAATTTCAGTGGGATTCTGGTATTTTTGAAAATCCCAGCCACAAGGTTCAAGTTAAAAGATACTTACATTGAGATAATCACATTGTAAGTCACTCCAACTACACTGGTATTTTATCCCTTCTCTCATTAAAATAATCATACCATGACACCATGTTTTAATTAAATTCTTGCTTTATGTTCTGTTAGAGTTGTTCGAATTTAAAAAAAAGAGGTTGAGAATATTTTCACAAATCAACCCGTTAAATCATGCCATTGTTACCAGCAGGCCCATGTTGTTGATGTTTTGAATATTCAGTCTATCTGTTGGTTTACAAAAATGCATACGTACTGTGAAAGTGTCAGGAGTGAGTATCTGAGAGTGTATTGCTATTCATTAGTTATTTGCTGTTCGTTATTCTCCTTTTGAAAAAAAGTTTCAGGAAACGATGCCATGCAAATTAGGTGGCCAATCACACATCTGGATCTTCATCTAGTGATTCTATTTTCTAATTGCCAGATCTTAGTCCCAATGGGTGTAAATGTTAGTTTTGCCATTGATTAATGGGAGAAGGTGCTAATGTGGTACTTAGATTTGATAAAAGCATTGAAACTGGTACAGTTCAACATACCAGTCAAATCATTTAGGGCTAGTCTACACTACTGTGCTACATCAGCGCAGCTGCACCAGCCGCTGTAGTGCATCTGATGAAGACATGCTATGCCGACGGAAAAGAGCTCTCCTACTGACATAATTACTCCACCTCAACGAGTGGAGCAGAGTGCCTCCTGCTGAATTAACACTGGTGTGTGGACAGCGCTTAGGTCAATGTAACTTGCGTCGCTCAGGGGAGTGGCTTTTTCACACCCCAGAGTGACGTAAGTTACATGGACTTAAACATTTAGTGTAGACAAGCCCTTAGAGGAAAAAGTCAGCTTAGGGTTTTGTCCTGTAAAGTGCCGAGCTGCCTGTACTTTCATTAACTCCAGTAGCAACTGAAAGACTTGGCATCTCACAGGACTGGGCTTCTAATTAAGAAGACAAATTTTAGATGCTCTAGAATCATCAAAAAGCTACTTAGCTGCGGGGCACGCAGCTCCCAATTCGCTAGTTCACGGACGCGGCACACTGCGCCCGTAGCTACGAGGCCGGAGCAGCCTAAACCCCAGAGCCTACGGTTTGGAAACTTATTGGCTGACCTGATCGTCACCCTCGTTGCTCGCTTTCACGTGCACAGTATATGGGTTTGTCAGGCTATGTTGATGTGTATCGTATGCTCCTCCTATGTGCAGAAATCCAACCAGTTACAAGTATTGTAAACATGGAAGGAAAGAAATAAATAGCCCAAGGGAAAGTCCCGGCCAGGGGGCTTTTCCAGGGCTGCTTTTTCGGCTACCAAGACCTGGTGCTCTGTCTCCTTTCCTTTTGTCGCCACACTTAGCCTTATGCCAAACTACCTGATATGTTCTCCCTGTATAAGTACTTATATACTGTGATCAAGTCATTTCTCAGTCTTCTTTTAGATTGAGTCTAATTCCCACTGTAAGGCATTTTTTCTAGCCCTTAAATCATTTCTGTGGCTCTTTTCTGCACCTTCTTCAGTCTTTCAACATCCTCTTTAAAAATGTGGAGATCAGAACTGTATGTAATATCCCAGAATTGGTCTGAGCAATGCCATATGCAGAGGTTAAAAAAAAAAAAGACCTCTGCTCCTACTCACTAGTCTCTAGTTCATACATCTGAGGATTGTGTTAGCCTTTTTATCCAAAGCATCATTTAAGTTCAGTTGCTAGTCCATGATAACCCTCTAAATCCTTTTCAGAGAGCTTTTCAGAACACAATCCCCAACTCTGTAGGAATGCCATGTGTTCCTTGTCCCTAGATGTATAACTTTGCATTTGGTGGTATTAAAATACAATTTGTTTGAATAGGTCTAGCTTACTGAATGATCTAAATCACTCTGTTTGACTACCCAGTCCTCAGTTATTTACTATTCCATCAACCTGTGTCATTCACAAACACTATCAGCAGTAATTTTATATTACTTCCAGATCATTGATGAAGATATTGAATAGCATCAAGCCTGCAGAACCATAGTAGAAACATCCCCTTTTTATGACTATTCTCCATTGAATTGACCACTTTGAGGTCAGTTAGCCAGTTTATGACAAGTGCTCTGATATTGTATAAAAATTATCATTAATCTGAATGTCATGTGGTGCCATTTTGTCAAGAAGAAGTCATGCCAAACCAACCTGACTTACTACTTTGACAGTGTTACTGGCATAGTGAATGGTGGTCCAGAGGTGTGTGTGTATGAGGCTGTAGAAATGCTATCGTGATTTTAGTAAGGCTTTTGACACAATCTTACATGACATTCTCATGAGCAAACTAGGGAAATGTGGTCTGCATGGATTTACTATCACAGGGGTGGTCAAACTTACTGACCTCCTGAGCCGCATATGATAATCTTCAGAAGTTCGAGTGCTGGGCGCACCTGCCAGGTCTCAGGGCTTCAGCCCCACAGGGAAGGAGGGTCTCGGGGCCTCAGCCTCCATGGGGCATGCCTGTTAGGGCTCAGGGCTTCAGCCCCAAGGGGAGGGAGTTCTCTGGGCTTCAGTCCCCATGGGGCATGCTGACTGGGGCTTGGGGCTTCAGCCCCACGGGGTGGGGGTCTCAGGGCTTCAACCCTGCAGGAGTTGTCTGCCGGGGCTGAAGCCCTGAGCCCTGGCAGCAGGCCTGTCCCAAGGGAGGTGCGGGGCCCAGGACAAACCAGCCTCCCAGCTAGTCTCCTCGCCATCCACCTGCCCGCCTGCTCACCCCTCTCCCACCTGCCTGCCTACCGCTCACCTCCCCATTCGCCCCCTCACACCACTCACCCGCTCACCTCTTCACCTGAATATTGGGACAAATGGCATCCCAATCGTACATCGGTCAGGACGCAAGACAAAGAGCTAAATATTGAGACAGTCCTGATTTTATCAAAGCACGGGGAGCCCCAAAGTGCGGGGCCCGGGCAATTGCCCCGATTCGCCCTACCCAAGAGACGGCTCTGCCTGGCAGGCAGACCCCATGGTTCTGAGGCCCCCCACTCTACCACAGGGCAGAAGTCCCAAGCTCCCCCCTCCTCCTCAATCTGGTAAGTGTCAAATTGGGGGGAGGAGCATGGGGGAGGGGCTCTGCAAACCGCACTTTAACTGTACAAGAGCTGCATGCAGCTCATGTGCTGTGGACTGACCACCCCTGTACTATAAGGTCGGTGGCACAACTGGTTGGAAAAACCATAATCAAAGATTAGTTATCAATCATTCACTGTAAAAGTGAGAGGAAGTATCTACTGGGTCCCACAGAGTCCCCTGATTCTAAAATTATTCACGGTTTTCATGAATGACTTGGATAATGGAATGAATTTATGCTTATAAAATTTGAGGATGACACTTAAATGGATGGGGTCACAAGCACTTTGGAGGCAAGGTTAAGAATTCAAAATAAACTTGAAAATTAGAGAATTGGTCTAAAACTCAACAAGATTAAATGCAACACAGACAAGTGCAAATAAAAATGAAAATGCACAACTGCAAAATGGGCAATCAGTTTCTAGGCAGTAGTACTGCTGGAAAGGATCAGGGGTTACAGTGGATCACAAATAGAATATGAACTAACAATGTGATGCAGTTGCAAAAAAAGGATAATATAATTCTGGGGTGCATTAACAGAAGCATCATATAAAAGACACAGGAGGTAATTGTCCTGCTCTACTCAGCATTGGTAAGGCCTCGGCTGAAGTAGTATATCCAGTTCTGGGTGCCACACTATAAGAAAGATGTGGACAAATTGGAGAGAGTCCAGAGTAGAGCAACAAAAATTATAAAGAATTAAAAAAAAAACTGAATCTGTGAGAAAAGGTTAAAGGGGCATGTGTAGTCAGGGAGTGTGGGGGACGGCGAAGAGACAGAGTGGGGGCCTGGTAGCCTTCAAATATATTAAGTCCTGTTATAAAAAGGAGGGTGACTGGCTGTTCTTCATGTCCACTGAAGATAGAACAAGTAATTGGCATGATCCTCATCAAGAAAGAGTTAGGTTAGATAGTAGGAAGAGCTTTCTAACTATAAGCTCTGGAAAAGGCTTCCAAGGGAATCAGTGGAATCTCCATCATTGGATGCTTTTAAGAACAGGTTAGACAAACATCTGTCAGGGATTGTTTAGGTATATTAGGGCCTGCCTCAGTGTTGAGGGCTAGACTAGGTGACCTCTTGAAGTCCCTTCCAGATCTACATTTCTCTGCATGAACTTGATCTTGTTCTTTGAGTTTATTTGACAAGACCTATTTTCCATAAAACCATGGCATTAATTATGTTTCTATTCTTTAATTTTTATCATTTGAATCCCACATCAGCTTTTCCATTCATTTGCTCAAGATTAATATAAAGCTAATTGGCCTATTGTTATTTGGGCCATCCAGCTTACCTTTTCGAGCATTAGCACATTAGCATTCTTCTAGTCTTCTGGAACTTTTCCAGTATTTCAAGATTTATTAAAATCTAAAACCAGCAGGCTAGACAGCTCCTCAGGCAACTCTTTTAGAAACCTGGGCACAAGTTACCTGGGTCTAGTGATATAAAAATATTCATTCTTAGCAGATCTTTAAAATCTTCCTTAGTTTCTAATGAGCTAGAATGTGCTTCATCGTCCTTATAAGGGTATGCTATCCTGCTTCTTTCTAAATATAGAACACAGAGCCATTTATTGAGCACTTCTGTTTTTTCTGTATTAACAATTGTACCATTTTCCCCTAGTAATGGGCCTAGACCATTGGTAGGATTTCTTTTGTTCCTAATATACTTTAAAACTCTTTTTTGTCCATAGCTCCACCAGCCAAGGATTTTTCCTGATGTCTTTAGCTTCCCTTATTAGTTTTCTACACTTCTAAACTATTGTGTAGTTTCTCATTAATTTCACTCTGAATTTGAGAGCCTTAGAACTTTATTTGTAGGAGAGGGGATGGCTGAAAGGGGGAGAAAGCATTTTCTACTTTAGGAAGGAAAAACACCTTCCTGACTTTCAAGTTGTCTTTAAAAAACAAAGATCTGAGATCATGATACCTCTTGGAATCATTCTATGCTTCACAGAAATGACTTTACTTTAAAACAGGGGTCGGCAACCTTTCAGAAGTGGTGTGCCGAGTCTTCATTTATTCACTCTAATTTAAGGTTTTGTGTGCCAGTAATATATTTTAATGTTTTTAAAAGGTCTCTTTCTATAAGTCTATAATATATAACTAAACTATTGTTGTATGTAAAGTAAATAAGGTTTTTAAAATGTTTAAGAAGGTTCATTTAAAATTAAATTAAAATGCAGAGCCCCCCGGACCAGTGGCCACAACCCAGGCAGTGTGAGTGCCACTGAAAATCAGCTCGCATGTCGCCTTCGGCACGCGTGCCATAGGTTGCCTTCCCCTGCTTTAAAAGAAAAGGTACATTATATCAGGACTACAAAGTATTAAGTGGGATTGTAACAACAAGAAACAAAACTGGTAAGATTACATCCTTAGTAATACCATATTGCACTATATTTCCAAGTCAAGTCATATTACACTGCATTGAACTTTTCAGATCATTGATTTTCTGTACATTCTTGTTAGGAGAGTAGTAGCTGTTCAAATGGGCTCAAAATAGAAAAAACTAAAGCAACAGAAAGTAACTTTAAAAACTTGTAGTAATTAAAGCAGCCAGTCCCATGAGTTGCTGCACATTCTCATCAATACTCAGTTACTCCTCTGATCAGATCATTGCTAGGAGAATGGTACAAACTGTGGCTGAGTTGCTTGGAATGTTAATGTGGGCAGAATTTTGAATACAAAGATGATGGAGAATCAAATATTGCAATTTGCAAGTCATAATTCTTTACATAAAGATCTTCCATATTTTAATATAATGACTACACCATGAGTATTAATTTCAAGAGTGTGTATGTATTCTATTTCTATTTACAAGTCCTGTAGAACTTCAGGGGTAACCATGTAAGTTCTTTTTCCTATGTTTTATCATGAGGGTAAGAATTCCATAAGGATTTATATGGGAGATTTTCAACAGGATATATGGGAATCAGGTGTCCCATTTCCATTCATTTGGACACCTAACTCCAATTAGTACCTTTCAAAATTCTCTCCAAATAAATATTTAATAGTAATGAAATTTGTGTCCTATGACCAAACCATTTCGTATACAGTCCCACTTGAGCTTTTGATTTGATATCAATGCAAATGGTATTCTGCAGTTGCAGAGAGATTAACTGGATGATTTCATATCTCTTCCATTTCTACCTTCTATGATATACAGACAAGGTTGTTGAGTGTGAAACCTGGTACTTTAAAAAGACAATTCCCTCCTTTCAATCTGCCCTGTTTTACAAATGTATCGTTTAGAAGGCACACAAAATAAGTCATCTGGCAGAACTTGCAGTGATATTGAAGAAAAGATCTAGAACAGGAAAACCATAATCAGTTAACCAACCATTCAGGGTAGACTTCTAAAAAAAATAAAATACAAGGTGTGCGAGGTGCTTAACAGAATGAGTAACGTTTAAGGCTCATTGTGATGCTGGCAGGCCACGTGCCAGCTCATGCCGAAGCCCCAGGCCAAGCAAAATGAGTGTTAAATGTATAAGAGTGTATTTGGTGTTTCAACTTCATTAAAACTAATGGGATGTTACTTTCATTGTTGTCACTTATCTGTATCCTGTTATAATGTAGTAGCAAAAATTTACATGGTGAATACCTCTGTAACTCAATGAATGCAACAGAAAAGAGCTAATTTTAAAGCAAGTAGTCATTGTGTGTGATGATCGGAGGTCAAAGACTCAAAATGCATTCCTCACTTTCTGTCATCATAGGTAAAGGCCACGTGGGTAGTGACCCTGTCAACTTGTTTTCTGTGAGAAGAAGCTATAAGTATGATTAAAGGAAAGATCCTGCATCTCTGCACTGTTTGAATTCTTACAATTCTTACAGGGAGTTGTACCAGATGCAAAGCGGAGAGCCACAGAGACAACCTGGGTACCCTGGAAGGACTTATGGGAAACTGGCATGATCACGTCACTGCCACCATTTGGAATTACAAACTGTACATATATTGGGACTGCTTTAATCTCTCAATAACTCTCACTTCCTTTTCTTAGCTAACAAACCAGAATTGGCTACCAGCATTGTCTTTGGTATAAAATCTAGGGTACCAATTGATCTGCAGTAAGTGACTGGTCTCTTGGGACTGGAAGTAACCTAAATGTGATGTGATTTTTGGTTTAAGTGACCTTTATCACAAAGTCCAGTTTGTCTGGGTTAGGGTTGCCAGGTGTCCGGTTTTCAACCAGAACGCCCGGTCAAAAAGGGACTCTGGCAGCTCCACTCTGCACTGCTGATCGGGCCATTAAAAGTCTGGTTGGCGCGGGGCAGGCAGGCTCCCCACCTGGCTCCACGCGGTTCCCGGAAGTGGTGACATGTCCCCCCGCTCCTATGCGGAGGGACAGCCAGAGGGGCCAATGGGAGCTGTGGGGGTGGTGTCTGCGGGTGGAGGCAGCGCACACTGTGCAGAACCGAGGAACACATCACCACTTCCAGAAGCTGACTGAGGTAAACGCCGGCTGGAGCTAGCACACTGCACCTCCTCCCGCACCCCAACACCCAGCCCTGAGCCCCCTTGCGCACCCAAACTTCTTCCTGGAGCCCACACCCCCTCCTGCTTGCCAATCCCCTGCTCCAGCCTTGAGCCCCCTCCCACACTCTGAACTCCTCGGCCCCAACCTGGAGCCATCTCCTGCACCCCAAACCCCTCATCCATGGCCCCACCCCAAAGCCTATACCCCCAGCCGGACCCCTCACCCACCCCAGCACCCCAACCCCCTGCCCCAGCCTGGAGCCCCCTCCCACATCCCAAACCCCTCATCCCTGGATCCTCCCCAGAGCCTGCACGCCCGCCTGGAACCCTCACCCCCTCAAACCCCAACCATCTGTCCCAGCCCGGAGCCCCCTCCCTCACTCCAAACCCCTCATTTCTGGCCCCACCCCAGAGCCTGCATCACCAGACCAGAGCCCATACTCCTTCTCACACCCCAACCTCTTACCTCAGCCGGAGCCCTCTCCCACACTCCGAACCTCTTGGCCCCACCCCCCAGCCCAAAGCCCTCTCCAGTACCCCAAACCCCTCATCGCTGGCTCCTCCCCAGAGCCGCACCCCCAGCCAAAGCCCTCACCCCCCTGCACCCCAACCCCCTGTCCCAGTCCGGAGCCCCTGCCTGCACCCAAACTCCCTCCTGGAGCCCACACACTGAACCTCCTCCCGCACCCTAACCCCCTGCCCCAGCCTGGATACCACTCCTGCACCCCAAACCCCTCGTCCCTAGCTCCTCCTCAGAGCCTGCACCCCCATCCGGAGCCCTCAGCTCCCAGCACCCCAACCCCCTGTCCCAGTCCGGAGCCCCCGCCTGTACCCAAACCCCTTCCCACACCACAACCCCCTACCCCAGCCCAGTGAAAATGAGCAAAGTGAGGGTGGGGAGAGTGAGCAACACAGGGAACGGGGATGGAGTGAGCGGAGGGCGGGTCCTCAGAGAAGGGGTGGGGCCTCAGGGAAGGGGCGGGGCAGGGGTTTTTGGTTTTATGCGATTAGAGAGTGGGCAATCCTAGTCTGGGTGCCAGATAGACTGGAGAGTCTAAGGGGACTGTCTGTGACTCCATGGTAGGACTGTTATAGTGATCCAGGAGTTCACATTTGTTACCGGTTTGGTGAAATCTAATTGTAGAACACACCACCAGGCTGGGGTGTCTGCCCTATTTTCTCACAGTCTGCCCTGAGGTAGGCACCCAGTCATGAGCCACTCCAGACAGCGTGACGCACACGACCTCAAGATCTTACAATCTAAACTTTAGAAAGGACACAAGAAAAAAAAGTTATAAACAAAGACACTATTTTCCCTTTTACAGTCCACTTGATGAAAAAATACAAATGAATCAAGCCAATTAATTAAAAAAAGGGATGTCTATGGAGATGAAAGTCAGGGAACACTTTACTTCTTATGTCTTGTCCATCAACAAGACTACTGTAACAGGTGCAAGTAGACAAGTCAGTCAAGTCGTTCTCAGTGCCAACATGTGTCTCCCCAGGTTTCTCTTTTCATAGAGTTCCTTTGGCAAGACTGCTCAGGAATGGGTGAAAGAGCTGAGGAGAAGGGACACCAGCATTGCCAATCCCAAGAGTTCAAAAATCACAAGTCAAGCCCCTGAAAATCATGAGATTGCCTTAAGTCATGAGACTTAAATAATGATTTGCCTTCTGGTGTTAGAATCTTTTAGAAATCACATTTTCCTGCAACCACGAGGGTCAGAAACTGATTCTCAGGGAGTAACCCGATTCTAGCAGCTTTGGTTGTGACATAAATATTGGGAGACTCACAATACTGGGATGTTGAAGCACCAGGTAAATGAGTCAAGGAGTGGACACACAGAACGGTGGAAGAAGCTGGGAAAGTGAAAGGAAGTATTAATGGAGCTGACCTAGGTTGGCAGGGGCCAAGACTGTTCACTTGTATAGCAGGGGAGTGGGTCAGAAATTTCTCTGCTCTGTAGCAATTCATTGCTATCCCTTACCTCTGGGCTTCCTCTTTCCAGACGCAATTCACTACATGAACCTCAGTCCAGCCTCTTTCCTCTGCCTCATTCTAAACAAATAGGGATGCTATTGGCTGTGGGAACAACCCCTAGCAATTTGAGATACCTCTATTCAAGAGGCACCAAATGGCAAAGTCCAGAGTTTTTGATAAACACCACCTTGGAGCAGTTCTTCCATTTTCTGGTCAATGAGCATCTAGCTCCTGGATCGTGGGCCTGAAAACAGTAAGGGGGGCACAATGTGGGAGGAAGTAAAATTAATTGCAAAGCATCTAAACAAGTGGCCTGGTTTCCAAAAGTGCAGCGCACCCACCATCGGCCATAGATTTTACTGGGAGCTACTAGGTGTGCAGCTCTGCTAAATCTATAGGTAGGCATCGAAACATGAGTCAACATTGTGATGCATTTGCAAAAAAAAAAAAAAAAGGCTAATGCCTCCTGTATTAACAGGACAGTTGTACGTCAAGGAGGCAATGGTCCTGTTCCACCCAGCACTGGTGAGGCCTCAGTTGAAGTAGTGTATCCAATTCTGGGGCCACACTCTAGGAAAGATGTGGATAAATTGGAAATAGTCCAAGAAGGGAGCAAGAAAAGTGATAACAAAAAAAAAATAAAGTTTAGAGAACCTGACCTATGAGGAAACGTTAAAAAAAACGGGCGTGTTTAGTCTTAACAAAAGAAGACTGAGTGGGGACCAGAAACGTCTTCAATAATGTGAAGGGCTGTCATAAAAGAGGATAGTGATTGATTGTTCTTTATGTCCACTAAAGATGGGACAAGAAGTAATCAGCTTAATCTGCAGCAAGAGAGATTTAGGTTAGATATTGGTGGGGGGAGCGGGGTGGAAATTAAGTATAATTAGCACTGGAATAGGCTCTCAAGGGAGCTGTGGAATCCCTGTCACTGGATGTTTTTAAGAACAGGTTGGCCAAACCTGCTACTAATTAATGACAGATGTTAGGTGCTTAGAACTTTTGAAAAATCAGGTCATTTATTTATGTGCCTACCAATAGGTTTAGGGGTCTAATTTTAGGAATCTATTTTTTTTTTAAATCTTGTCTAACAGAGTTAAACCCTTTTTAAAAAGCAGACAAATGTGTTTATTTTGCTGCCCAGGAGCCTCCTATATTTGAAAAAGAGGGTAGAGAACCAATTTTCATATGTCCTACTAATCCTTTTGTACTGACTAAAAGCCCAGTGGAGTGTAGAAACTAGCTTGAATTCAGCGACAAAGCCAGAAACAAGAACAAAACAAGAGATCAAGATGCAAAAGGTCTAAAGTCCAGAACACCAGGGAATAAACCATTAGACCCAGCATTCTATTTTAAAAGGAGGAAAAATGTTAACAAAAATCTCCTAAAAGCCAATTTGAAATCAGTAAGTATGTTAAGCAAAGGAATCAAAGATGTTATGGTGTTTCATATATTAAATGAAAACAACAAAAATACCCTACTCTTAATCCTTTTAACAGACTGTATAGAAATCAATTTTTTAAAAGACGAAAACACAGATAGCACCAGCTGTTTCTTGGTCACGAAAACGACAGGAGGTCTTACTCTGTAGTACAGTAAATGGCCAACTTCCCATGGTAGGTTAAGTCCCCTGCAGCCTGCGATGTCAGCACAGTTGGTCATTTATGAACCAGTGGGGTTTTGTTACAAGTTTGTTTATCTTTCAGTGGAACCACCTGCCTTGCAGTTGAATTGTCTGGGCTATAAATAGAGGAGTAGTGAATCAAATTATTTCAGCATTAACCAAGAGGATGTTTGGGGGTGGAAGGAGGGAGAAGCGGGGCAGAGGCAGGCCTCCATTTGTTGCTTTATCAAAAAACAGTTGATGAAGCAGGAGTCAATATTTTCCTGCCTTATGTTCTGCAAAGGAACGATATTGCTGCTTATGAACAAACATCCACCCCCACCCTCCATGTAAAACAGTCTGGTATTTACCATTGGTGGTCAAAACAGCAACACAGGAATTGACATGCTTGATGAAACCTATGGTCCATATCCTCTGACAGAGGTCAATATCAGATTTTCAGTGGAAAGTGCAAGAAACCCCATACTGAACAATTATATGCCCTAAGGGAATGATCTTATTTACCCTTATTTATGGGTTGGCTTAGGCTATCAAGTATGAATGTTTACAGCCCTTCTGTAAATATTTATCCTAGATAATGGTGTATCTTGTCATTATGTATAAAAAATCCCATCCTATCTTAAATTCTACTAATCTGTTGGTTTTAAAAACAAGGGAATGAATTCCACAGTACAACTATCTTCTGTGCGTTTTTTGTTTGTTTGTTTGTTTTTTTTGTTTTTAACTCCAGACATTTCTTTCCATCAGTTTTAAATGTGTGCCTTTCACAGAGTGCCTCCTACTTGCGTTTGCAAAGTTGCCACTAAGGAGCACTGCCCTCAACTACTCTACTATGTAAAGTCAAAAGGAATGCACACAGAACTTACACGTTTTTTTCTCTAGCAGCATATCCTGGCAGATGTTAGTTACCATAGCAACAATTAAAGACTAGCTTATTCCTTTTTTATAATAAGAACAATCAGCAGCAGCTAAAACATTTTCAAATAAACTTTTCACACTTAAATTATGCAGGGTAAGATCTTCCTGATGTCGTGTGCTCTCTAATATATGAAATGATATAAAATGGGGAGCGATGATTTATGTAATGTAATTCAGCTGTATTTTCTCTTTTTCTCTCAGAGAGCTGGGCTCTGAGGCCTGATCCTGACCTTATTGATGTTAATGGGACAGTTGCCATTGTCTTTAACAGGAGCAGGCTCAGTTTGATATACAAAAATAAGATATGATATCAGTAACATACAATATCAACATATTAAACTGAAAGTGAAGAGGCTTTTTTTTGGTGGGAAACATGGGAGTGTAAGTGTGTATGAAAGAGTCAGGTACAGAAAAGGAATAGACAGAGTTATTGAAAAGTAGATCTGTACCCCCATGGTACATTAAATAAATCCTATTTCTGTAAAGCCATTTGGCCCCATTACGCTGATATTTACATGGATGTAAATCTGGAGTCACTGGATTTACACTGGTAAAAGTGGGAGAAGAATTAAGATCATCTTAACAGGACGAGCAATCCTGAAGAGAGACTTAATTTAAAACAACAGTTAAAGAAATCAGGAGGACAAGAGATCAATCAGTAATGCAGATGGGAAAACAGGGCTGAATTCTTCACCATTACACCAGGTGTACAGAAAGAAACTCCACTCAAGTCAGAGCACTGAGCCAAGTGTAAAGCTCATTTTAATTTCTTCAATATGCTACTTTTTATGTAGAACAGCAATAGCAACTGGTTGAATCTGTTCTGTCTTGTAGCACAACTCCTGAGAAAAGTCACATGGTAACTGTAGATAGATCATCCTGAGGTGTGCATGCAGTAATGTGAATCTGTAGAGGGATTGTGATAGTGAAGTGTAGTCATTAATCAGGTGCCACAGTTCCCAGCACCAGGGAGAACAACCCATTAATGAATATGAAGTGGTACCGGTATGATGTGGTTAACATTGTGGGGCCGAAGTACTGTGCTTGTACTCAACTAATGGCCTCCAGAAGAGAAAACCCCTTTTTTTAACCTTTCCAAAACACACATACAAACATACTCCAATACCTCGAAGTATATAAGATCTTCTGCAACACCAGCCTTTACATTTCAAACAGTTGTGGCTATTTACAGCAGTTAAGGAATCCACTAGTAGTTAATATTTTACTTACCAAGCACCAGTGCATTCCACTTGCGCCTTTGACACTTATCACTTCAAAACATTCTTTGATTGGGGTTAAGGCTACAATTTAGTCATGGATATTTTTAGTAATAGTCATGGACAGGTCATGGGCAATAAACAAAAATTCACGGCCCATGACCTATCCATTATTTGTACTATAAACACCCCAGACTAAACCTTAGCTGGGGCGGGGGGTATTCTTGGGGGTGGGAGGGGGACAGTGACATCAGCTGCCAGGGGGCCGCCGAGCAGCAGCTGCCCCAGCCGCACCCGGGGCCACCTCCCCGCCGCTGCTTTGGCAGCCCCTGGGACCACTGCTTGGGTGGTCCCTGGGACCAGCCGCACTGGCCGCTGCAGGAGTCAGGGAGATCATGGAAAGTCTCAGACTCCACGACTTCTGCAACCTCTGTGAGGGACACGGATCCCTAATTAGGGTCAGTGTGGCAGGGCCCACTTGCTCCTGCCTCTGCTCAAGTCCACAAACAGCTCAGAGACCTTTTTTTCTGGTAGAACACCTCAGTGCAGTTTATTTACAATATTAGTTTCCACCACCCTTATACACTATATAGCGGGGTGGCCAAAGTTACTGACCCTCTGAGCCACATATGATCTTCAGAAGTTGGAGAGCTGGGGAACACCTGCCAGAGCTTGGGGGTTCAGCCCTATGGGGAGGAGGGTCTTGGACCTTCTTCCCCATGGGAGGCACCTGCCTGGGCTCGGGTCTTCATCTGCTTTTGCTGCTGCCTCTCCCAAAGGGGCTAAAGCAGAAATCCCATCCCCTCCCTGCAGTTCCCTGTTAGCTCTGCCTGGAGAGGCAGTGGCAAACACATGGGTGCTGCAGGGAGAGGCTGCTGAGGGAAACGGGGGAGTGTGCCTGGGGGGGGTGTGACTCAAGCTGTTGGGAGGGCCAAACCTTTAAGTTGTACCACCCCCCGCCCCGACTCTGCCCCCAGTCTGGTAGGTGGAGAATGGTGGGTGCGGAGGGCTCTGGGAGCCGGGAAGAGGAGGAGCAGGAGGTGGAGCCACGGAGAGGGGTGAGGCTCCTAAATGTGTCCCGTTTTTACCTTTTGAACAACTGCAAAAGGGCCACATACAGCTCATAAGCTACAGTTTGGCCACCCCTGCTATATAGCCTCATCCCTACAGTCCTAGGCAGCCCTCAGTAGGGTGCCCATCCATCCCTAATTGGGCAGGACAGGCCTGAAATGTACATTTCAAGTCCTGGTCCCGGGCTGAATCCCGGATTCCCTGCAGCGCTGCTCCACATCTGCCTGAGGCTCAGGGGTGGCACCAGCCTCTTCCTGATGCGGGGAGAGGGGGTCTGAGGTAGGCCTTAGCTCCACCTTGCCAGAAGGATCTGCCCCCTACTCCTCTTCTTACCCCTGAGGCCCCACCCCTGGCCAGGCCGGAAGCTGGAGCCGGACAATGGTAAGAGCTGCACAAGGAGCCCAGGCTGCTATGGGGAGACCCAGACCCTCCTCCTGGTCTTTACGGCACATCCCAGGGGGCAGAGACATGGGCCAGGGGCAGCTCTTGGGCACCTCAGCCCCCTGGCCCAGGACAGATGGAGGGTCCAGGGCTCCACACAACAGCCTGGGCTCCCTGGGCAGCTTTTACCACTGCTCAGTTCTGGCTTCCAGCCTGAGCAAGGGGCAGGCCCTCAGGGGGAAGAGGAGGAGCAGGGGGGGGAGCCACAGAGCGGGGTGGGGCTCCTGCATGTGTCCCATTTTTACAATTTGAACACCCTACCCTCAGCTCCTGAGGGAAGCAGGGAAGAGTAATCTCTCTCTTCCTTTTTCTGCTTCCTTCTTTCCTCACTTCCTTCCTGTGCCTTTTGTATCATCTGCCTAATGGCCTCATTAGCATCTTAGTTCTTCTCAGATCATCAGTTAGGCACAGCTCTTCTTAAGGAGGTCTGCTCTGGAATAACTAATTAGAGTTGCAGTGACCTGAGTGCTAGCTCAGCTGCTGTTGCACTCTGTCACAGTCAGCTATTTAGGATAGGTTTTTAAAGGAATCTTATTTGACTTGCGGTACAGCCCTGGGCAGAGGCAGGCACCTATCACCACCCTGCTTCACAGACCCACATCCTGCCAGGCTTCCCTTCCTATTTGCACCAAGAGTAGGGGATAATAATTTGTTGTGAGACCAACAATTGTAAATCACCACCCCACTCATTGGCTCAGATGCAGAGATGACTCGTGCCTGCCAATAGTAGGGGGATAGAGTGAGGACAGTCGGCTTCAGCAGTGTTACTGAGCATGCTCAGCACAATCCAAGCAGCATATTGGGAGGGGAGGGGAGGAGGGCGGGGCTGCTTACCCCCCATGCATTGCCTCTGCTCAGCTGTGCTGGTCAGTTAGAAATGGAGTGAAGTCATGTCTCTGTCCATTTTCCATCCCTTCTTCAACTCCCTGCTCCAGTGGAGTTGGGGTAAGCAGACACACAGCCCCATTTCTTGCAGCATATCTAGATGCAACATCTCGGTAACCCACAGAAGAATAAAGCAGAGTAGGTTCTTACTCCACATAAGACTTACACGTGTACAGCCCAAGTCACAATCCAGACCCTTAACTCATAAAGAATTGTAAGTTTTAGGCTATTTAGATTTCCAGAACCTCAGGGCAGGGACGTTTGTCTTCCCATGTGTTTGTACAGTGGAATGACCATTTATTTAATTTAATTGAAGACTGTAGGGGTGGGATCCACAAAGATACATAGGGGCCTAAATCTCAGATTAGGTGCCCAAGTCCAAATTTTGGCTCTACTGGATTCACAAAAATCCCACAGAACCCTGCACGCACCTACATTTTTGACCGTAAAAGTTTCGTAGTTGCCTGTGTTCCTTCCTCTGGGCACATGCACGGATAACTCACTTCTAGGCCTGTGGACACCTATCTCCCAGATAAGCGCCAGAGCAACTCACGCATCAGGGAAAGACAAGTGTTGGCTGCCGAAATCATGCGTGGGGCCTAGTCCAGTAGGTGTGCTCAGAGGACACCTACTGAATTGGGTCCCATTCAAAAGCCAACTAGAAGAGGTGGGTATCGTGCTGCCCAACTTATAATCTTTAGCCCAGTGGTTAGAGCATTCACTTGTGAAATGAGAGACCCAGGTTCAACTCTCCCCATTCATTGTATAAGGAGCCGAGGTGCCTATCTTTCCTTATTCATTGTACAGGGAGCCAAGGCGCCTAACGCAGCTTTGTGGATTCCAGTGTTGTTCCAAAGTCCCTTTGTGGATACCAACCCAGAGGCCCTAACCTTCCATACTACAGCATGACCCCAGCAGCATCAAAATACCAGTCAAACCCTTTGCCTACAGGTCTTTTGCAGCCTGCCTGAAGGGTCAACAAACCTGGCCTACTTCAGATCAATTGAGAGGAGGGAAAAGAAGTTCCAGAGTCGTGGGACCCTCTGTTAGAATGAGGAAGATCCCGCTCATGCAGTTCTGCTGACTGCAGCCATGGCAGTTCAGCACGGAGAAAGAGCGGTCCCTCGGGCTGGCCCCAGCCTTTTAAGGCTGTCTAAGTTATAACCAATACCTTAAACCCAAAGACCAATAAACAGCTGATGCAGATCCTAAGCACTTGTGTCATAAGCTCCCAGTGCCATGCCCTACTCAGTAAGTGAGCTGCTCCATTTCAGCACCAACTGCAGTAAAAACAGTTCCTAATACCTATTATCTAGGATGGGCTGTTCAACACCGTATGAGGGCATTGGGCACCCAGCTCCCTTTCATGGTTCTGAAAATACCAGCTCAACTCATCATAGCTGTGCCCATCACCGAGGTATCTGAATGCTTTCCAGATCGCCCAGCTCTTTGTGGATATACAATGGCTCCTACCAGCAATTCTGTAGCGTGGAAGGGGAGGAAAGTCAATGTTGACTCAGTGCCTGGGATATTGTACCCACGCCATTACAGACCCCTGGCCCTACCTCCACCAAGGTCAATCAGACTCTCTCTCTCTCTCTCACACACACACACACTCTCTCTCTCTCTCTCTCTCTTTCCTCTCTCCATCTCTGCCTGTTAGTGACTGCTCAAGCTTTTAATACTAAGACTCGGTTCAGATTGTCCTACTGACCTGCTTTGGGCTACTCGTGTTTAACAGTACGCAAGTGTGTAACAGGGTGCCCCAGGGCCTATATCTTAAAAAGGAAGACAAGCACTGAATAACAGGATACAGAGACATTAAATATAAATTGGAAAGGCCAGGGTGCAAATGAAATAAAATGCATTTCCAAATGGGTGTTGTCCTTATTACAGCTTTTCAAGGAAAGTTCACTGGAAATCCTACCAATAAAAACCAGAAAGGGGTGAAGTGGGGGTTGTGCATTTCTTTTCCATGTGTGCCAGAAGGACGGAAAGAATAAAAGTAAGGAGTCAGACCAGGGCTATGCTGATTTCTGTCCAAGGTACTTTTCGGACCCCCTTCACCATAGTATCTGTGCAATTCACAATCTGTAATGTATTTATCACAACACACACACACACACACACCGGGAGTTTGGGAAGTACTATCTCCATTTCACGGATGGAGAACTGGGGCACAGATAGCAGAGGATCCTCGGCTGGTGTAAATTGTCGTAGCTCCACTGACTTCAGTGGTGCTGTGATACTTTACATGAGTTTAGGATTTGCCCTGAAGTGACCTTTGCAGGATCACACAGACAGCCTGTAGCACAGCGAGGGACTCAGAGACCTTAAGGCCAGAAGGAATCATTGTGATCATCTAGGATGATCTTCTGCACATCGCAGGCCACAGAACCTCACCTACCCACTCCTGCAGTAGATCTACAACCGCTGGCTAGATTACTGAAGTCCTCAAATCATGATTTAAAGACTTCAAGTTACAGAGATTGCACCATTTACTTCAGTTTAAACCAGCAAGTGGCCTGTGCCCCATGCTGCAGAGGAAGGCAAACTCCCTCGCCCCCCCCCCCCCACACACAGGGTCTCTGCCAATCTGACCTGTGGGGAAATTCCTTCCTGATCCAAAATATGGTGATGGGTTGGGCCCCATGGCATTGAAACAATTTCTATAGTGGGGGTGCTGAAAGCCACTGAACACAACTGTAAACCCTGTACATGATGGAAACTACTTTAAGTCAGGGGCTGCTGCTGCACCCCCATCACCCCTAGATCCAGCACTACTGGTTGGACCCTGAGCATGGTGGCAAGGCCAACCAGCCAGACACCTTGGTAAGAATTCTCTCTAGTAATTCAGAACTCTCCCCATCTAGAACCCCATCTCTGGCTGTTGGGGATATTTGCTACTAGCAGTTACAGATGGACCACGTGCCACTGTAGGCAAACTTATCAAGCTCAGTCTCAAAGCCAGTTTGTTTTTTTTTCCCCACTGCTGCCCTTGGAAGGCTGTTCCAAAACTTCCAGAACCCAGTCTTCAAAGTCCCAGGCTACTGCCCTAATCTGTATACCATTCTTCAGCCATTTATACTATCTGAGGATCTGGCCCTCCCATTTGCATTCTTTAGCCCAAATCCCACTGGCCTTATTCATATGAGGAATGTCAGTGAAACCTACATAGCATGGTTACATTATTTTGGGCGACACAGATTCTGCATTGCAAAAAGACCAACAGCATGTTATGTACCAATGTTAGAGAATTAAAAGAAAGAAACCTACATGGAACTGTCAAGCCGCAGTCCGTGTGGGTCAGAAACTATAAGGAGCACAAAGAAATCCACACGCGCACACAGATTCTGATGTGAAAATTAAGATGTTTTCTCAGAAGTTTCAACAATAACATGCAAGTTATTTACTTTCCAAGCAAATCAGCAAGACAAGGGAAATGAACGGAGAAAAGGTTGTACGCTGTGTTTCTTGCAGTACAGGTGTCTCAGCCCTAATGAGTCTCCAGGATTCTAACTGGCATCATGAATATCACCAGGGGTGATTATAGCTTGTAAGAGCAGACCAGAAAAAGACATGCCTATGTATGTTTTGGGCTGTAATTAAAGCCATACGCCAACAGATAGCGAAGAGGCCAGCTGCCGCTTTCAAACCTTTCCATTAAAAATAGATTGTGGCACAATAATTTTAAAATAAGGGTATACCCCAAAATAATCCCAATAAAAAAAATTTGCATTTGATTACAATAATTGATTTCTTTTATAGATATGAATAAATGACCCAGACTAAATGCCAGTTCCTTGCAAAGAATTTCATTTAAGCTTCAGTGAATTGAAAGGCTCAACCAGACTCAACATTTCCAACTTCCTAGCAAGTAGCAGAAAATCTACCTGACAGTTGCCATGGAAACACGAACAGGAAGAGCTAACCACCAGCCTATAAATCCACAGAGAAACCTTTCTTAATTGGAAGGCCTTTAACCCACACATTTTTCTCATAGCTGCAGAGCTTATTTCTAAAGAGATTATTAAATTCCTCAATTGACTTATGAAGGATGCTTCCCACTATATTACTGTGCTCTGGGTTGCTCATTCTTTATATCTGTTTCCAAAATTACAAAGCAGAGCAAGGATGATAAAAGCTAACATAGATGTTTCAATGAAAAATCCATATGATGTTCTGAAAATAACTTTAGTGGCAATGCTGTACTTAAAAAAAAAAAAAAGACCCCAGTACAAGACTTGAAATGTCATTAAAGAGATCAGATACCCCAACATTTGTATCTCAGGACACTATACTATGGAACTTTGCTTTAAAAAAAAACAAAACAAAAAAACCCTAACAGTGGGGACAAAACAAAAAACAAATATTCACTGAAACTATCTAGGCTATTATTGTTTATCTACACCTGTGTGTACTGTATCTATAGGCTTGGCAGAATTCAATTTTTTTATATATATAATTTGGATGGATAATATTGGTGTTTATTTTAATCTTTTTCAATTTTTAATCAATTTAAATGTTCAGAGTTTTGGGACCTTGGGGGCGTCAGACAATAATTATATAATGATGGTAGCCACTGAGATTCAAAGCGTTAAAGCTCAATAACTATTAAAATACACATTGTCAGTGTCACGTGTCAAAATACACACAGTAAATAGCCTTAACTCAAACTCTAATAAGTTCTCAAGCAGCATTTTTCTTACTTTGGCTACCTATAAATGTCGATTATTATCTATGGAAGTATTTTTATGTCAGCATGTGTATGCTGAAATCAATGTTTCTCTACTCCTTCCAAGCCTAGATAGATACAGAAAATGAATAAACCTCTAGGGTATGTTGATGTTTGTATTTACTTCAACAGCATAAAATTATTAGGAAAATGTAAGCAGAGAGGCCAGCTGATTAAAGAAAATACTTCTTCACATTAAGCTGTAGGCCTTGGCTCAGACCTCAATGTAGCTGTTTCCCCTCTTACGCTTGTCATTTTGGATTTCAAGCACTTTGGGGCTAGGGCTGGGACTGTCTCTCAATAGGTTTGTACAGCACTTAGTATAATGGGGACCCAATCTCAGTTAAGGCATCAAAGTGCTACTATAATATAAACAAACATTAAACCAATAGGTCTCTACAGAAATGACTCTGAAAGCCGTCTGCTGTTGGCTCTCTCTTCTGGGCACTCACCCTCCTCCGTCCCCTCATTCCGTCTTCTGTGGTTGCTGCAAAGAGGTGGGAAAGGGGATTCTGGGACAGGAGACAAGTACTGAGTTGTCTGCACCGTACACAGCACCTCCTGCAGGGGAAGCAGAAGTGCCGCAGTCTTAATGCAGTACATGCATCCTCCGCTCCTGCTGGCAACGTGAAGGAATTGGCAGATGCAGGCCGAGCAGGAATAGAAGAAGCGTTTATTTTGGATGGGGACATTCTTATCTAGCTTGGGCAAATGGGCAATCTCCTTCTGCCTGTGCCTGGAATACATTGCACCTCGGCTACCTAAAAAGAATTTCCAACTCCACCACAAAATATGAGGTGAGTGGCTGAAAGCTGAATGTGGGTACCTAATTTTCCTACTGCCGTCATTACTCAAATGTCCATTGACTCAGTGGGTTCAGGATTGTGCTCACAATGGGCCAGAATCTGGATAGCCCCTGAATGGATGCACAAGGGAAGGGGGAAGGTCAGGAGGAGCATCTCTGTTCAGGGGCTGTCTGGAATCTAGATAGGATTTGTAGTCCTTGTGCCCTCCTTGAAAGGGGGCAGGAGAGCAAGGACAGGCCTGCCCTATTGCACTATCCTCCCTTCCAGAGAGTTGGCCAGGCATGGAAGGGGAAAATGTGCTGCTCTTCCAGGGTGGGGTAGCTACCACACTGATATGCCTAGCCTGAGAACATGTAGCAGGGTCTTATCCAAATTCTGCTGCCTCGGTTTCCCCACTTCTGCAGCCAAACAGAATCACCACAACTGGTGCCCTGTATTTAGTCCCTGGAGGAAGGGAGTAGTTTATTAACATTAAACAATTCAACTTAAAACTAGACTCTCCTGGCCTTCTTCTCCAGACTCACTAGTTCATTATGCTCCTCCTGGGCTCAGCAGTCCAGCATGTCCCTCCTGGGCTGCAGGTGACCCCAGATAGGTCTCTCCCTTTGACTGGTAGGGAGAGCTTCTTCCCCAAATCTTCTGACCCTTGTTTCACATCCCAGATGTCTCTGGCAGTTCTGCGCCTATGGATCCCCTGCAGGATTCTAAGTGAACTTAGGCTGCCCTTTGTATCTTCCCAGCACACGTGGTTTCAGTCACATGTTCCCATCATGTGACAGCCCTCATCTTCCCCTCTCCTATTCCTTGCACTTGCTACCCCGTCAGAGGTGCAGCTGAGTCCAACCCCCTTAGAGGGCCAGCTCACCCTGTAACGTATCCCCAGGCAGAATTCTGGCTGAGTTAGTCAAAAATCCTCCTGGGAAAGTGAGGTAGTGCATGGCACCTCTATACCCTCTTGAATGCTCCTAGTTGCCCATAGAGTGGATTCTAGCCCAGTGAAAGTAAGAAAACAGATGTACAAGCACTCAATCACCACAGAGCAAACCACCACCTTGCAAACATCTCCACCCATTTCTGTCAAAGTGTAACCCACACACCTCCTGCGTGTGGTGTTCTGGCCCATCTAGTGGCACCGAGACCACTTAGAGAGATTAATGAGTCTGCTCTACAGCCTTCGCTAATAGTTATATGGCTTTTAGCTCATGCAGTAGAAGCTCATGCACTAAGCTTCAAAGGCCCCAGATTCGATCCTGCCCACCTCTCTGCATACCCCTATATGGAAGAAATTCTAAACCCTCCAAATGGTTTAGCACATTTCTAACATGAGTTAGGGCTAGCTGGAAATGCAGCCTGACTCAGTGGAATTTTGCCTGCGAATGCCAAACAATACTGTAAATGCTTGGGATTGAATTAACAATGAATGCTATATTCCACTGCCCAAATAATTGTTGTCCCCCCCCCATAACAGGGTTATTATTAGACTTAACTGACTGCGAGAGAACCTCTCAAGGAAACAAGTTCACTTTATTTAACAAATGCATCTCCTAGTTCATGCAGCTGGCAACTGCAAACCTAAGATTAGTTTAATCAAAGTTAAAGGACAACAATAAAGCGAATGGAAAGTATTAAGGCGCTGAGAAACAAAAATATTGTTGGTTAGCTATGACTCATCCATGACAGCTAGAAAGCATCCATTCCCTGCAGAATCCTCAATCCCTTGTCTACCAGTTGCTGCACGGCTTCCATTGGCCCTTACAGGAACCATCCTATTAAGGGCTTCCCCAACTATGATTGTCCCAGAACTCCCTCTAGTGCAGTGGTTCCCAAACTTTAACAACCTGTGAACCCCTTTCACTAAAATGTCAGGTCTTGCGAACCCCCTCCTAAAAATGAATATTTCTAGGGATTTTCTCCTTTACCTGAGTATAAATTATAAAAGCAGTGATTTTGGAAATATAAAATTTGTTTTTATGACATGCTTATTACACACTATTATTAAGTGTCCCTGGCCTCTGTTTGCCAGAAGCTGGGAATGAGCGACAGGGGATGGATCACTTGATGATTACCTGTTCTGTTCATTCCCTCTGGGGCACCTGGCACTGGCCACTGTCGGAAGACAGGACACTGGTCTAGATGGACCCTTGGTCTGACCCAGTAGGGCCATTCTTATGTTCGTATTTATCATTACAGTATTTTTATTACATCATGAAAGTGGCAACACTCTTTCGAGATCCCACTTTGGTAGCGTGTATCACTTTGAATAAACCTATTAGAAGACAAGGCTCCTATGTTTCATCAAGGAATATCAGATGTGAAACAGCACGAAAGTATTTAAGAAGCCAACTCAAAGAGTTCCTCCTACACAAAGCATTCAGGTCTTGAGCAGTCCAGGCAAACAACGCATGTTACAATAAAGCTTAAACTTGTTTGTCATAATAATTTTAAAAACAATACTAGCTGCCTATTTAATTTTAAAAACAGCAAAAAATATCCACCTCCCTTTCCATTTCTTATAAGGAGTCTTGAAGTTTAAATCTCCTCAGTGTGATAGATATGCTTGCTTTGATCTGCTTAGCTCTTGGAAGTCCAGGGGCTCCGGGCTGCTGGCCCCGTGCTGCCCGGGATTCCTAGGGATAGCTCTGTCCGCCATTAGGGATTTTTTTTCCGAGAACCCCCTGCAATATTTCGCGAACCCCCAGGGGTTCATGAACCCCAGTTTGGGAACCACTGCTCTAGGGGAAAGGTTTGGGTTGGCAGTATAGGTTGCTGCAGCAACCTCTGCTGACTTCCCCCGTGAGGGGAAGGGAAAATCAGGGTCCTGCACTTGCTCCCTCCAAATCCAAGGAACTGGGACCGTGTTTCAGGGCTTGAAGGTGAGTGGGATAACATCCTCCCCACTCCTTTCCTGCCTTAATTTGCTGGCAGAAACTCACTTGGTGCAGGGGAACTAAGGAAACAGAGTTCAAGAGTGCGGCTAATGTTTACAAACGCAGGAGACTAAAGTGATTCTTCCATCTCAGATGTTTCTGTAAGGCCCCTTCCCAGAGTATCTAAGAGCTGCATCTCCCTGATTTCTCAGGATCAGACAATTCTTGTTCAGGTGCAGGGCTTTAGGCGAACACTTTGGAAAACATTGGCCTTAAGTTCCTTCCCAAAGGCTGAGGAGAGCAGAGAAGTGTGCACTGATTCAGATGTAGGGCTAGATTTTCAAGCCTGTGCAAACTCTGCTCAGGAACAGGGTAAGTGGGAGGGATGCAAGGAGCCAGTTCTGACTCTGATCTAGCACTAGCCAGCCCTGGTTGCAGTTAGAGCAGCTCAGAGCCTGCTCTAACTTTCACCACAAGTATAAATCCTTAAGGGACCTTACACCAGTGCAGTATTGGTGAAGTGTGGATCTGCTCTGCTATGCCTCCTCTCCTTCCTCCACCCTCCTCCGTGCCCCCTCTTTGTTGAGAAAGAGGGACAACTTGTGGCAGCCTGACACTAACAGAGAATTGCCCTATGAAAGGGGAACACTCCACTGCCCATTTCCTGCCAGAATAGATCCACTCTGTGATATTTCAGCAGCACAAAGGGGATGCGACAGACCAGAAAATCCGGTCCACAAACCGGTGAAAAAGACTCATAGATGAAACTAGTGAAATGAATGAGGGCTTGGAAAGGTAGGGGGAGTTAGCAGATGCAACTGCCATGGTGACATACATAGAGCCAATGATATCCAATACCTTGCTCTTTGATTGCCCACTACCTACCTGAATGTTTGGGTGGATCTCCGTCAGTTGTTCCATGGAAAAAGAGAGTTATCCACAGGCACTAATTATAATTCCTCCAGGCTATTGTCTGAGCTACAGCCACTGCTATTCTCATTTGTCACCTGACTGTTAAACAGAAATTCAATGTGGGACTTCTTTCTCTCCCCCGGCAATACAGGTTGTGTGATATTGGGGGGGTGCAGGTAACCGCACCTGCTGTAAGTGTTAGTTAACTGTACCAAAAGCTTTTCATCTGTGTCCTTTAAACAACCTCCCGCCTCCAGGGAGGTTAATGAGGTACGTGGAAAAGAGGGTGGTCAGAAGTTATGGGTAATTATATTTTTAGGTTCCTAATGGGATAATTTAAAAGACATGCTAGTGTGCAGAAACATTAAATTTAATGGGAAAATAGACACATGTGAAAAAAGGTAGATGGGCCTATGGAGATAGAGTTATTGAAGATTAGCCGTCACTGTGTGTTACTTAAAATAGCTAGTTGGGTTTTTTTAGGTCAAAGTTCAATAAAGTAATGATTGCAATAACATCAGCCCATAAAAAAGAGACAAGAAACGTGGAATTTCTTCTTTCTTAAAGAAACAAAAAAAAATGCTTCTGAGGAAAGCTCCATCTCATGACTACGTGACTTGGAGGGGGAATAAAGTCCCCTCTATGACTGAGTTAATCATCCCTCATAGTGCCCCAGTTTCAATCCACGTAGCATTCCTCCATTTTACTTTCCTAGGTTGCAGAATGCTTTTAAGTGATCTAAGAAAATCAATGTATATTGACAAGCTCTGTAATTACATTTACAAGCCAAGACTCCTAACCCTCTGCCACTTATTTAAGTGATTACATGCCTTCTAACCTGTTTTGCTAATGATCACCAATGTGTGGATCTAAACAAAAAACAAAAAAACCCTCCAATCATGTTTGCTAAACACTGGTTTCCATTGCTGAAAAAAGACATCTCCTCCTAGTACTGATACATAGTGATATCTGGAAGGAAAAGCTCATGAGTTTTAGGGCAAGATTTTCAATGGTGCAAATGGGAATTAGGTGCTTAATTCCTATTAATGTCCAATGGGAGATGGGCTCCCCTTCCCTTTTGTGCCTTTGAAAATCCTCCCCCTAGACTAATTAACAATTGTGATTGGTCATTTACTGCTATGATATGGGCCAGATTCTGCTCTCAATTACACCACTATACATCTGGATTATCTGCCCCAATGTATCGAAAGTCTCTGTTTTGCTGTCTTTGAAATGTACTCAGCATAGCTCAGGAACAGAGAGGAGAAACTGATGAGGACAAAGAAGGCAGAGAAAAACAAAAAGAAAATCCCAGACAGATCATGTCCTGTTTTGCCCCAGGGACAATTTTAGTGCTACCCTTAATTTGTGTACTTGAGGCTTGGATACCATAGTGAGGAGAGCATTGGGAATACCCATAGGCAGACAGAGAAAGCCACCGATGGGTAAATTGGTTTAGATAAAATAAGAACCTGACTCTTCCTTTCTGTCTTTGAATGTTGAACCATTTTTAGCATTAAACTGAAACTGAATCTGTCTCTCTTTTATTTTAGGTTCATAAATGTTCCAAAGTCTACCCCCAACCCCAATTTCCATGTTCCAGCTGTGATCAGAACTGGAAATGCCTAAATGCAACAAGGAGATATTTTTCCTGGTGCATTTCTAGACAAAAGTAATGGATGGAAGTGTAGGAAATCTCACAAGACAGCTTTTTCTCGTGAGATTTCCAGCTCACTTTTACAGGCTCAAGAGGTCTGTGTAGTTTGGATAAGCACCCAAATCTTCGCCTGCTATTTGTACTTTTCTGTGGCAGTAAATCCACATGCTAACACTGGCACAGGGTTAATACTCATTTATTAGCAAAGCTCCAACAATTTGCTCCACAGCTCGTGCACTATACCGAATTCCAGTAGGGCAGGGTTCTCTGATTACTATTAAGTAGCCTTAAAGGGACACATCACTGCCCCTTTCTGAGCTGAGCTCAAACTCCAAACCTTATGAGTTTCTCCTATAACAGAAATGCACTTAGGGCCTTTTCTGGCACGTTGCTGAGTGCTTGCAACTTGCAGTGAGTAGAAGGACTGGGACCTTACAACAACTAATCAAGGCAGCATGAATGTACTTAATAGCTAGTAACATCTGCTACCTAGTAACAGCTGCTGTATTATCCAGGGGCGGCTCTATGTTTTTTGCCGCCCCAAGCATGGCAGGCAGGCGGCTTTCAGCAGGCGGTCCGCTGGTCCCGCGGATTCGGTGGGATGCCTGTGGGAGGTCCTCTGGTGCTGCGGCATCAGCATCCCCACCGCCAAATTGCCGCCGAAGCCACAGGACCAGCAGGCCTCCCGCAGGCGCGCCACCGAAAGCCACCTGCCTGCGGCCCTCACAGCGACCGGCAGGCCGTCCCCCCCGGCTTGCCACCCCAGACACATGCTTGCTGCGCTGGTGCCTGGAGCAGCCCCGGTACTACCTAGCAATATCTTCAAGCACACTTATTACCTCCTGACTTCTACCACCTAACACCACATGTTTAGTTCACACACTGCTTTTTCTACAAGTGAAGTTGTTATCCAGGAAGAATAACAAATGATTATATGCATCTGTGATTGCTAGATTTTTCTTGGCTTTTTGGATTTAGGAGTTGCACATTTTAAAAGGAGGGGAAAAACAGATTTTTTTATATTTGTTGGTTACATCCGTACAGGATTCCACATAACCATCAAACTTTGGGGGATGAGGGGTTGGGGGTGGGAGCTCCAGAAAGCTTTCATGAAGAAATAATTATAGAGGGTTAATTATGGCTCAAAGTTTCTCCAGTGCAACCGGGTTGCATTGGCAGTAGCCCACAAGTGAAGGCATTATATGAGCAGGTGAAAGACATAAAATGTGAAGTGTTTCGTGTTTCTGAGTCCCGCAAACATGATCCTGTGTATCTTTATATATTTAGCACTTCTACTAGTCATTTTAGGGATATTCAAACATGGAGAGGAAACTACCCCTGCAGTAAAAATCATAAAGGGAGAGGTAATAAAAAGGTAAGGATTTTGCAGTTGAGCTCCCATGATCTCAAAAATAAGTGACTTCTCCATAGCCAAGTTCAAATAGCTGGATGGGACAAGGGGGACATTGGAGATACAGATGGCCCTGATGTTTCAGTGCATTACAGTCAAGAACAACTGGGAATGATGAGGAGAAACAAGAAAAGACTCAGTTCAGAGAATTTTGCCATTCACTTCAATGGAAGCAGGATTTAACCCCAAATATATTGGGCCAATTACAGCCCTCCACTAAAGTAATTCACCAGGTGTGAATTTTGTCCATTGCTTTAGCATTGCCCTGGACCTAATCTATCCTTCTTCTGCTTTTCTTGTTTTTCTCTGCTTCCCATTGTGCCCCCCACCAATGAGGGCTTGCTGGAAAACAAAAATTCTGGTTCATGGAAATTGAGACTTTGAAATTTGTTTTCATTCCACATTGGGATGAAACCAACAGCTTTCAAAGTTTTTGAGACTAAGCCTCCCCAAAACAGCCAATATCCCAGTAATCAAACCCTGGGTTCAACTCCTGCCTTAACCTGCATCTTCCACATCCCAGATGAGTGCCCTAACCACTGGGCTGGTGGCTGTTCTGGGAGACACTCTGTCAACATATTTTCTGTACTGACACATTAACATTTTCTGACAAAAAAATCGTTTTGCCAAAAAAAAAAAAAAAAAAAAAAAATCCCAATCAGATTCCAACCTGCCTCAGTCTCTCAGTCAGGCTGAAGACATGACTGACAGTTGACTTAACTGTCCGGTCTTCCAGAGGGACATTTTTTCCTCCAGGTAGGGAGCTGGAAGACCCAGAAGACCAGATTCTCCATTGTCCTACACTGTTGATAGCAGTGCAAAGTTGAGTTGATTTATATTTTCAAATTTTGATTTTTTAGTTTTTTAAAAATCAAATTCTAATTGGTGGGAGAAATGCCACCTCAGAAATGTAAGTGAACATGTTCATTTAAGTATTTTTGTTCAGTTTCTGACCATCTCTAGAACTGGCTGATTTTTTTTAATTACAAAAAATATCAACAATTTGAAAAAGCCAGTGAAAAAATATCAATAAAAAATTCTCAAAATTTTACTTGCAAAGTACGTTCAAAATTGGGTGTCAGGTCACAACAGTAGCATAGAATCATAGGACTGGAAGGGATCTCGAGAGGTCATCTAGTCCAGTCCTCGCACTCATGGCAGGGCTAAGTATTATCTAGACCATCCCTGATAGGTCTTTGTCTACGCTGCTCTTAAATGTCTCCAATGATGGCATTTTAGACCTACTACTTTGCACTGGTATAGATGACTGCATAGAGTACAGGGAAACAGTGAGTCATGGCTAAGGTCTTCACACTCTATGCTTTTCCTTGGGTGGGGTGAGAGGATAGGAATCTTCTCCAGTACAATCTTGAGGCCTGGAGGGATCTACTAGCTACTTTCCAAGGTAGAGAGCGTTCATCCTCCTCTGGTCCCTCTGCTGCACCCTCTTGCTGGATCCCTGCTTGGGAGCAGATTACTTGTAGGTGGGGGGAATGTGGTCTAGCAGGCCTTACAATGCAGAATTTTCTGAGACATTATCACATCCAATCAGTCTGAAGTAGGGTTACCATATTTTGTGCCTCCGAAAGGAGGACACTCCACGGGGCCCCGGCCCCGCCCCAGCCCCGCCCACGCCCCTGCCCCAACTCTGCCCCCTCCCCAAAGTCTCCGCCCCCTCCCCTGCTTCCCGCGAACATTTAATTCGCGGGAAGCCTGAAGCAGGTAAGGGGAGGTGTGGGGGGAGGAGGCGCGGCCCAGGCTGGCCCCCCCGGCGGCTCCAGCCTGGGTCGGCTTGGGCCCTGGGGTGCCGGCCCCGGCCCCCGGCCAACCACCCCCGGCCCGCCCAGCACTGCCGGCCCCCGGCAGCCCGGCGCACCCCCCGGCTCCCGGCCCCGCGACCCCGGCTCCCGCCCCGGCACCGCACCCCCGGCCCCGCACCGCCGACCCCAGCCAAAGAGGCCCC
>NC_048298.1:12504685-12530179 GCF_013100865.1 Trachemys scripta elegans | reverse complement strand
GGGGCGGTGCGGGGCCGGGCCGGGGTCGCAGTGCCCGGCCGGGCTGGGCGCGGGGCCGGGCGGGGAGGCGCGGGCCCGGACCGGCTCCCGGCACCGCGCCCCCTGCTCCCCGCCCGGCCCCGTGCCCAGCCCGGCCCGGCACTGCGACCCTGGCCCGGCCCGGCCCCCGGCCCGGCACTGCGCCCCTGGACCCCGGCCCGGCACCGTGCGCCCGGCCCGGCTCCCGGCCCGGCACCATGCCTCCGGCCCCGCGACCCCGGCCCGGCCCCGCACCGGCCCCAGCCAAAGAGGCCCCGGACGAGCCCTCCCGATTTTCCCGGACATGCCCGGCTTTTGGGGATTTCCCCCCGGACGGGGATTTGAGCACCCAAAAGCCGGACATGTCCGGGAAAATCCGGACGTATGGTAACCCTATCTGAACTATACCACTACCTTATCCCCTGAGACCCCACACTGGGTCTTCCCCCACATCCCACCATCTGTCTGAGCTTTATTTCCAACTCCTTCCTATCTAGGCATCCCCATAGGCTGTATTCTCACAGCAGGGAAGAGGGATAGCTCAATGGTTTGAGCATTGGCCTACTAAACCCAGAGTTGTGAGTTCAATTCTCAAGGGGGCCATTTGGGGCAAAAATCTGTCAGAGGGTTGGACTAGATGACTTCCTAAGGTCCCTTCTAACCCTGATATTCTATGATCCATCACCTCCTTTTGGCTGAGTCTCCATCCTACTGTTCCCTACCATCACCCTTCTGTTTGGGATCCCATCAAGTCTCTTCTTCCTCAGTGTGTAATACATATGTGTTTGCGCACAGATGGAAAACATTGCTTCTGGGGGGAGGCGTCTATCCACTTTCATTGTTTCCAGCATGCATTGCCCACCCATTTCCAAACCAGTTTGGCTCATTAAGCCCCTTATTTGCATGGATTAAAGATGGGACTGAGCTGAAATATTGGATAGGATCCTCGCTGTATTCTGGGAAAGTTCTGATACAGATCTGAACATATTTGATTTTTCCCTGTCTATGGTGGGGATATTTGGAGGTAATTCTGGATCCAAACTCCCCAGTCAGGGTTGCCTTCTACTAAAGGGAACCAGTCATGTCATAATGCACTAGCACAAACCTGTAATAACATAACCTGGTGAATCAAGCCCATAACTTGCTAAGAACAATTGCTTTCCCAAACTGGATTTCCCATTTTATTATATTTTATATTGTGCCCATCACAAAAAGTTACCTGTGAACTTAACCAAGGGAAACAATGGCATGGCTTTTATTAAACTTCAAAGTCAGATCAGCAAAGAACTTCCTTTTGCACAGGCAGTAAATATTCTTGCCTCCTTTGGTATGGAAATCATCTTCACAAACTATGCCATCAATATTCATCCCATATCACACCAATTAACAATCTGTGAATAATCAGGAACTAAACATGAATGCATGAAGGACCACAAGCATCTAGGTAGCTGTTAATAAGGATATGTTTGAAGTAATCACACACAAATTTAATTTTAAATGTGCTTTCCTTCCAGAGAGGTATCTCAATGCTAACTAAACAATTTAATACATATTAGATTTATTTTTTTTTAAAGCTGAAATTGTTTTTAAAACCTGCCTTTAAATAATTGCGCTCATGACTTAAGTTATCCGTAAGAGATGGCTTGATTTTATTAGCATTATGCTCTCCATTTAAAATAATGCTTTAAACACCCTTGAAAACACTCTATTTAATAAAATAAAAAAAAATGATGCTTTTGATATTAAAGAGTTTCTCTTCTGCTTAGATAGCATTGTGAAAGGCAAAAAGCATTAGAATTTCTAAACAAATCTTAAATCCTTCCAAAAATTGCCTACCTGTGCTATTTCTTTGTGTTTTCATTTCACAATAGAATCTTCTTTGGCATTCGAAAGTGAAAGCACTGAAATAGCATGGAAAGCAATTTCTGGCAGTGTCTCTTCAGATCCTTAAGGAAAGTTCTGATCTAGGCTGGGTACCTTTAAGAATTATCATTTTTTGTTATGAGAAGGTCAGCCAGCCTAAATTGAGGTCACAATATTCCGGAGTCCTAAGTGATCCACACCAATGTTCACATTTTTTACCAGCGCCAAAGCTGGCCGCGCTGCCGTTTCTATTCGATTATTTCATGTAGCTTTGCCTTCCAAGAAGGAGATCTTATATAATGTGACCGTCAGTACACAAACATGCATATGTAGCAATGCTTTACCACAGAGATTAAGCTAATCAGTAATGTAACTCATGCTTCATTTAATTCACATTTAAGCAAAATATGGGGCCTGATTCTGACTTTGTTTACACTGCCAGTGTTGCCAACACTTGTGGTCTTTGATTTTTTTTTTCTGTAAAGGGCCAGATGCTCGAATCAAGGGATTGCATAAGAGCTTCGGCTTTTTTTTTTTTTTTTTTAAGAAAATGACCATCTCAAGCTATGATAAGGGGGGAAAAAACCTTGAAAACATGGAGCAAGTTCACCTAAAGCCTCAGAAACCAGAATGCACTCCCCACCAAAAACCTAAGACCTCTCAAAAAAATATCCCCCCCCCCCACCAATCCCCACACACCTTTAAAAGAAAAGATTTTGAAGCCAATCATGTGTTTTGGAGGGGGGAATTTGACTCATGATTTCTGAATGCTTGGGGGTGGCCATATTGCTGACTGGTTTGCACCATTGACTTCACTAGAATTATTCTTGATTTGCACTAGGATTGCCAAAACTGTATTTCAGAAATACAGCACAGACCTCTGATGTCCCCAGTCATGATTTGAGCCTCTGAGGGCCGATCCTTCTCTGCTCCTGGCCTTCCTAGGGGTTCTCCTCTCACCAGCTCCGTGCTTTGCAGAGAGGCCAGGGCCTCAGATGCTTGGCCAAGCAACTGCGGCCACTCTTGTTCAAGTTCTGTGTGAGTGCCAGGAGCTGAGTGGAAGGCTGCAGTTGCTGTTCTCTGCCTGCTGCAGTTCTGTGGGGCAGGGATCGCAAGAAGGGGTGTATGGATTGGAGGAGGCTTCCCTGCAACCAGCAAGGGCATTATTTTAGATTTCAACTGGGGCTGGGGGCAACTTTCAGCAGGGGTCTGGGGATAGAGGGCTGGCCAGACCAAATTTGAGCAGCATTGCAACCCTGTGCACCTGGTCGAGATGTCACTTTGCAAGAGGAAATGCCAGAGTGCTGCTCCATTCTGGATTTCAGGTGCCAGAGTGATGCATCGGTCCACTCCGGCAGCGCTACACTTCTGGTTGAGATACAGGACAAAAGGCATCCCATACTGATTTAGGACAGGACAAATTCTTTATTGAAATAGTTACATCCCTTATAATAGAGGACTGTTGGCAATTCTAATTTACACTGTAAGCCAATGTACTTAAGATCAGAATCAGGCCCAAATGATCTTTTGCAACTTCACCTGTCAGCTTTGAAAGGTATGGATGAGGAGAGGGAACCTTCTCAAAATGGCCTACATCTCTTACTGTTTGCAAAGGGACAGAGGCCACAGGCTGCCCTTAGCGGAGATGGCCACCAACTCCATTTGCCTGTTACCTAAAGTGCTGCTCCTCACTTCTTCACAGCATAGGGGACCACTATACACTGAGGGCAGCTTGGCTTCATTCCCATTGGGAACACTGGGAGGTGGGGGCCAGTTTGAAAGAGGGCTGCTTAACAGAACAACCTGTAGCCTTGTCCATTAAGAATGACAGGAGATGGTGGCCATTTTGTAAGAGTGCATATCTTCTCCTGAGGTAGAACACTTTTTTCTTCAGCATCCATTGAAGAAGAACTGTTGAGTTATGAAGAATTACAGCAGAAAAAACCCTTTATTCCTACATTCCCCCCCCCCGCCCCGAAACTACCTTCTGAACTATATTTACAGGAGGAAGGAGTGAAGTATGTGACCCGATACACGGAAATGCAGGGAACAGGAGAAGGAAATTGGGTTGTGTGTGAGCAGATGAATGTGGGGGGCGGGACTTTTGTGGTGGGAGATGTGAAAGGGAATATGGAGGGCAGGATGTCGGGAGCCTGGTTGTTTTGCACTGCTGGGGTGAAGCAAAGCAGATATAAACCAAGTTTAACAGAGTTGTATGTGCTTGCTGGTTTGTACTGGTAAATCTGACCAGTTAATTGAAAATAAAAAATATTGACAATTGATCCTTCATATTTTCAAATCATTAGAAACATCAGTTGGTATTATTCTTAATCATTGCTCAGTGTTCATGAATGACTTTTTTAATATAAAAACAAAACCAAAAGAACCCCCAAAAGCAAGAACAAACCAAGGATATTTCTAGCCAAAAACTACATGACGAGGGAGTGAGATTTTATAGCAATAATCTAGGGAAAATGCATTAGAAATGTTGTAATTATCCCAAACCAAGCATTTTTGCCTGTGGCATACAACTAAAGTATTTAAGTCTAACTCAAGCTATTGGGCTCAACACAAGGGTAACCAGGTGAAACTTAATGGTTTGTGGTCTACAGGAGGTCAGACAAGATGATCTTAAACTCTATGAAATCATATATCAAGGAAATTCAGAGTTAAGGTTAAATTTAAAAGATACCCAAAGCTGGTAAGGTATGTATGGGGCATATATGTTGGTGTATAGGGAGGTGACATCCATGATGGCAAGAATGGTGTTCTGAGTGAGGTGGTTAATGTTGCAGAGTTTGTGGAGGAAGTTGGTTATGCCCTGGAGGAAGCTGAAAATCATGGACTAAACAGAGATATTGGATTTAAGGCTTGTTACAACAATCCTATTAACAACCTCTTCCAGCTGTTCCCCTCTCCCCGCCCCCTGCCATTCCTTTCCTTCCAATGATGGAGGGGTGTTAATAGGTCACTTCACCTAGAATGATCTCTTGAAATGTGTGTTAGCTACTTACTCTAAACAATCTGTTCAACCTTGTATTTAGCAGTGACACCTTGAGTTAGCTTCCCTGAAGAAGAGCTCTGTGTAAGCTTGAAAGCTTGTCTCTCTCACCAACAGAAGTTGGTCCAGAAAAAGATATTACCTCACCCACCGTGTGGCTCTAATATTTTGGGACCAACATGGCTATAACACTGTACATTACAGGTCTCTTCTAGAAAGCCTGACTCTTTAGCTCAAATTATATGGATTCAGGCTTTTAGCTCTGGAGGTCCCTCACGTTGACCAAGATGGCGGCCATTATTCCAACGCCTTTGCAAAATGGTAATAGTCTTTGTGGGATATGGTGACTGGATATGGTGGAATATGGTAACTAGAGGGAGTCCAACAAGCACAGTACCAAGTATGTATTTGAGTCTCTATGGCTGTCCCCAACACAAACACTTCATGCCCAATTTATACAATTCAAACACACTGAAGGTATGCATATAAAGGGTGATGGATAAAAACCTCTGTGCCTGAGCCCTCCCCCCGAGCCATCTTCCCTTCCAGTCGCTAAGGGATAAGGTCTGGAATGAGGGCCATTCCCTAAGGCATCATTCCACGCATCATTCCACCCATCAAATCCACAGGAATGGGGCAGATCCACCTGTTCAGGCTTCTTTCACATAGAGAAGTAGCAGGGGGATAATCAGATCCCTAATCCAGAAATATAGCTCCTTCATATAACTATGAATCCATGATACAGCTACAGTATCAGCACACAAAAAGAATACAGGAACCACTTGGCCATCATGGCTGTGTGATATGATGAAGGACTCGCTCAGATGCAGGCAGAGAAAAACACCAAGCCTTAAGTCTTATTTTCATTCTTTTTGTCCTCTTCTGGAGCCTATCCCCCTGCAGGCTAAATGCATCATTGTTATGTAGCGGCGATTAACTGTGCACAAATCAGAGCTCACATCTAAACCATCCTCTCCCCTTTCCTGCCACAAATTTGACCTCTGCAGAGGGTTGGATTAAAGCAAACCTACATCCAAACTACAGCTGGCTTTGAGTTTGCAAAAGAAACCCACAAAGAATGAGGTTTTGCCAAACCAAAAGCACCTTTGTTTCACCATCTCTACCCGAGCCTACACATTAACCTTAACCCACTCTTCCTTGTTTCCCCTCTGCATTCCATCCTAACCTCCCACCCCTTCTAAGAAGGTTTAATAAAAGGGTAGCAGAGCACATCATTTCTGGAGCAGATGGCAGAAATATCATGGGGAGGGGACCCTGCCAGTTCCTGTCTCGCCCACTCCCATCCCACCCACTCCTATGTCTCTCTCCCAGCTTGTCAGAATTGCAGCAGGAAAAAAAAAAATCACCCATACACATATACACACACACAAAGAAGGATTTCTCCACCCTTCACAACTCCTTCCCTGTCATCCTTGCAAGAAGGGGTTATTAGAGCAAGAAGTCATGCAAACAAAAATCAGCAAAATAAAGCTATAAAAAGACAACACTAAACAAAGCAAAAAAGGAAAAAGAAGCAAAAAAAAAAAAAGGCTAAATAACCGATTGTCCAAAAGAGAAAAGAAAATGGATAAAATCACAACACAGGCAGGGAGGTGGTTATAAGCTAAGACCTTGACGAACAATAAAGTCTATAAATACATATATAATTTCACCATTTACTCTTAGCTCTTTTCTCTTTGAAATTGTTCTTGTGACTCTGTACAAGATAGAACCATACTGAGTCTCCCATGCAGATGCTAATACCTTAAAAATCTGTTTTTGTGTGTGTGGCAACTTAGGAATTATTTAAACTTTGTTTAAATTTCCACAAATGCCGTGACTGCACCTTGCATTAAGAAAATGCATTTCCTCTTGCTGAGATACCATTGTGAGGGTGGTATAAATACCTAGATAGATAAGAAAGACCACCATTTGTTTTTCACAAGGTCGGCGTGCAGTGTGGCCTAGTAGATGGTGCATGGGCGGGTGACTCAGGAGTTCTGGGTTCTGCTCCTGATTATGCCTGTGACCTTAGGCAACTGGCTTTAGCTTTCTCTGGCTTTTAGTTTCCTCATCTGTAAAATTGGGATAATGATTCTTATCTCCTTTGTAAGGTGCTTTGAGAGCTATGAATTAAAAGTGCTAGGTATTATTTGACCCTGGTAGTTCTAGTTATCTTAGGGCATGTCTACACTGCCTGGCAGTTGAGAGTAAGAGGATGTTAACAGCAGCATGCATTGAAGTGCTTTGCTGCAACTCCTTCAGTTGGATGGTGTGGACACAAACTTAAAGGTCCTGAGTTCACAGTGCCTAGTGGGCAGGACACTGGCCAGGGACTTAGGAGGCCTGTGTTCAATTCCTGGCTAGCCATAGGCTTCTTGTTTGCCTCTACAATCACTGCCGTGCCTCAGTTTCCTGAAAAACAAGACTAATACTTCCCTCCCTCATAGGGTTGTTGTGAAGTTATAATCCATTAATGATTGTGTGCCACTCAGATACTACAGTGATGAGGGCCTAAGTATCTGGATAGGGAGCCATTTTATAATTTCCATGCTTAGGATGTTATTAAAGTGGCGGCATGACGTACATAGAGACACCTACCAAAAAAAAGAATTTGAAGTTTGAAAAATGTATGTGTGACCTGTTTGTTGTTTTTTTTTGGTTTTTTTTGGTTTTTTTTTTTTTGTTTTTTTTTGGCAGGAAGAGGGGGCTTGGAATGGTGTGGGTAGCTTTTGACTGTAGGCCTCAGGCAAGATATTGCCTGCCTAATTACCAGAGAAAGTGAAACAGTTGCTGTTAGAACCTCAAAGTTAGAGGAGTGGGGAAGGGAGGGAAGCAAATGGTGAACTGAGGAGAAGTTAAGTGACTTGCCTGAGATCACAGTGGGACGATGAATCAGATCCAGGATTAGAAATCACAAGCTTCTCTCACACGGTCTTGTGCTCAAAACTCTACATCATACCATATGGACAAGTTTAGACATACCCAAATAGTTATTCATAATTTTCTTCCATCTATAAAAATCTCTTAACCCCTTACTGTTTCACCTCGTCTCCAGGCAGTTGCTGTTCCATTTAGATATAATTTGTTACATGTCTAGTCTTTCAGAAGAATAATTTAGGTGTGATGTTGTGTCAGACCCATTGGAAATATCAGTTTTTTTCTGACTGCAAGTAAAAGTTTCTCTCTCTCTCATATCACTAAGACTGAGGATATTTAGGGATATTATATAATCAGTCTGACGTGACCAAGCAACAGGTAAGGGGCTATCCAACAAACTCCATTCAGTAGCCTATAAGTGTGTTTTGATAGAAGAGGAAAAATCCCCATTGTAGTATAGTGATTTAGAACTGAATGGCTAAAAGTAATCCTGCTAATCCAACACAAAACAGAGCCAAAATTATGAACTGGAGGTTGCATTCTCTAGCTGTTGCTCACGTACTGTAGTATGGTATCAGATCCCCTTCAGTCATGTTTCCAATAAGCCTAGTCTTACAAAGCAAACAGGGACGACGTGACTACCAGTGATGGGCAAACCACCTCAAAAAAGTGTTTGAAAGTTTCTAGGAATGTTGTCATCATATTCTCTTCAATCCTCAGATTTACCTTTTCGGAATGTGGTTCCTGTGGGAACCTACATGAAGTCCAGTGGACTAAACTGATTTCCTAGTATCTGGCAAAATCCTCTTCACCAGCTGATGGAAATTGGACACATTGTACACTCCCAGCAGCTGAGTGTTACCACATGTGCAGAAGATAGCAACATTACACATTGACAAAAACATGGGATAGTTCCATATGCATTACATACAGGAGCGATATGCATCCGATGAAGTGGGCTGTAGCCCACGAAAGCTTATGCTCAAATAAATGTGTTAGTCTCTAAGGTGCCACAAGTGCTCCTGTTCTTTTTGCAGATACAGACCAACATGGCTGTTACTCTGATACAGGACTAGGAAACTATGTTCCATGCCTCCTCCTTCTTCTTTGCCACTTCCCTATTTAGGGTTAGCAACTTTTATAACCTTCTTCCAAAACTCATGTTTGTATAGCTGAATGTTGTGCAAACTGGTCTCTTTAAGGTCTGCTGATATCTGGTCCATGCACCGAGTCTTTGGCCTCCACCTTGGTCATCTTCCATCCACAATCATTGCATGGCCCAGGCAACCAATATAACTACCATGTCTCCACAGTAGATGTCCACACCAGTGTAGCCTAGCCTCCCTCAACTTGTCTTCAACTGGGCAACGCACATTAGGCCCCTCACAACCTCATTTTGTTTCCCCACCATGGTGTGTTCAACTATTTGACCCTCTCAACATTTCATTTCTGCAATGAGGAGCATACTGATTTCTTTTCCTGTGGCTGTCTCTGTTCCGAACATTAGGGTGTGTTGAATTACTGTTTTAATACAGCCTATCTTTTAACTATATTGGCATTTTTTGGGAGGGGGGTGGAGTTGGGGTCTGCTCCAGCCATTTGCAGCAACCAGCTTTGATACAATGATGGTTCCATATGGTGTCCTTTTATTCCTGTCTACATGACAGTAGCTCACACCAATAGAGAAGCTACTGGTGATGGACCAGAAGTGGTCACAGTGATAGCAACACCACAACAGATACGAGGAGGATTATAGGGAAGCGTACAACTAGGGAAATCAGAGATATTGTTAAGGTAGTGTACATATACTTCTCCATGTTTTAGATTGACTGTTGCGGTCTAGTCACTTGGCTAGCTTGGTGCAGTGCCAAACACACACCCCCACACTCACACCTGGAAGTAGTCAGGACCTAATAGGCGCAAGTCAGGAAAGCAATCCCAATCCAGGAAAACACTTAAGCACATACTTAAAGTCAAGCATATGCTTAAGTGCTTTCCAAAATTGGAGACGTGGTACAATCCATTATTCACTCTGTCCAGTGGCAGGCTTTCCACTGACTTCAATATGCTTTGGATTGGTCCCATACTGTATGTATGCTGGAGTCATCTCCAGAAGTGACACGGGAAAAATGAGTCAAATGGTTTCCTCTCTCTCCTGACCACATGAAATAGGCTCACCCAATCAGGGAATCAGAAACAATAGCACATGACTTCACATGATTAATCCCAATGAACCAAAGCAGCTGGAAATTTGGAATAGCAATGTTATCAATTTATAACAATTTTTTCAGCCATCCTACAAGATGAACATTTTCATTTGGTCAAAAATTTTTATGAAATTGCTCCTATTGTTCAAATATTTTGCAACCTCAAAAACAGCCAAATTCTAGTGGTAAAAAACTTTGTTTTGCCCAGCTCTGCTTAAAATGTTTGGATTTGCTTTGCACCTGCCCTGAGCAGTCAAAATACTTGTAATGCTGTTTAGATCTTCAGTGAAAGAAATCATATGCAGCTGGATACAACATAGGACTCCTGGTAGGTAGTTTATCTAGTCCTTGCTGTGCTTTTTTTATGCTGTACATCACAGCAGTAATACTATTGGACACTTACAAAGTGTCTTCGTGCTAAAACGCTTTGAAAATGCCACTCAACTACAGCTGCCATTTGGAGTGGTGAGAGAAAAGGTTGGGCATAACATTGGGATAAAACTCTAATCTTAGTGCCATGGGTACTTTAATTCTTTGATGATCATACAGAGCTCTTAGGACCCTCCGTTTTTAAGGAAGTACTTGAAAGACAAGCCCCTCCCTCTCCAATCCAAATAAGTGTAATTTGTCTCATAATATCTGCTTCAGAAATACAAAGGACTGAGATGATGCAGCTTGGATTTCATTTGAGCCTGTGGCTGCAGAATGTATACAGCCAGTTTAATTTAAGGCTTCATCTTTCTCCCCAGATAAAGTTTACCCATCCTATTGTCTACCAATGTGTAGTGATTAATTTTAAATGGACAGAGCCCAATTTTTGATAGGGAGGAACATTATATACAAACGTATGAGGCAAACAGTGGTCCCCTTCCCCTCCCCCAGTAGCTATCTGTTATATTTAGTAGGTGAGTATTTGAGTTCCCATTTGTTAAAAGATTCAAACAGACTGGATTCACGGCACATGAGAATTGACACATTTTCATTAATATACATTTCAAGACTGGAAACTCTTTGCAAACATACCCGAAGGCACTATCCCTGTTCCACGGTATCTAGCACAAATAATAGTTAAAATACACATATAATACAGAAAAATACTATACACTGTGAATCTGATTGTTGATTAGTTGTATTTCAGTAGTGTCTAGAGGCCTCAATTGAGATAGGGGTCCCATTGTGCTAAGCATTCTACATACACAGGGGTAGAAACAGTCCTTGCCCCAAAGAAATAAGGCACCAGTCCTGCAAACAAACATGTGCTTAACTTTAAATGGAGCTACTCAGGGTTGTAAAGTAAAACATGAGTATAAGTGTTTGCAGTATCAGGGTCAAAATAGGCAAGACAGACAGAAGGTGGGATAAAATGAGTAAACATAGTTCAGATCAAGAGGGATATCCATAACTCATCTACTGATAAAAGAATTACACGATGAAGGGGGGGAAAAACAGATCTCCTACTGAATGAAAAGCATCGCCAGTTGCATTAGATAACACATTACTAAAACTGGTCCATCCCTCCTTAAACCAGCTATCATCAACTGAAACACAGTCTATAATACGCTAAATGACATTTATCACCTTCTGATTGAAACACATCACTTGGCAAAACAACAATCAATCTGTGCATATGAAGTGTATCTCCTCTCTCTTTATAAATTAAACGCAGAGTGTGCTAAAGCTGATGCAGCACTTGCTGAATGATGTGCAATGAGGACGGAACTCATTTTAAAAGTGACTGAATCTGAAACGTGAACTACTGAAACAGACACAGTCCACCAGACACATCAGCTTTCTGGGAAACGCCAATCATAGGAGTAGGGTGAAGCCGCTGTCAGGAAATGTTTAGGTCAACAACAGTTACAGAGTAACAGCCATTTGCTGAAGCTGATGACATAGGTTCTGGCAGAGTGCAAGGCTCAAACATCTACAGTTTGATATTCATCAGTAACACGGTGTGCGTGTGTGTGAATCGGGGGGAGGGGTATCGGAGGATCAATTTAAACATTCTTCAGCTTTCAGGGGCGGGGTAAAGGAACCTGCACAATTTTTAGCCCTCTGCACAGTAAAAGTGGGGTGAAAAACTGGAGGATTTTACTTTTCTCAAAATAGAGTCATCCTGGTTGTTGTTTTTTTTAAATGTAATAACTGTTTCCTATAGGCCTCTTGTAACACATCCACATAGACTCCCAAAGGCCCTGCCTCTGTCCATGAGCGATGACTGCATCTTTGGCAATTGACACAAAGATTTTTTAATAGGGTTTTAACAAGCTGGCAAAAACCTATTCAGTTATGCCTTGCCCAAATATGGAAAATTCTGACTTTTCACTCCATTACGTTCAGTGCAAAACAGCTTTCTGCTCTGGCAAGCAAAGAAGCCGTCAACTGTGTAACCATTTCCAAGTGGGAAGGCGCATGCCTATCCTCACCAACAGTAATGACAGCTAGCTAGGTCAACCTCCTTCTGTGCAATATACAGCTAAGAGACAGAAAAAGAATACTGGGGCCAAATTCATACCTGATGTAACTTGATTTTTATAGCACCATTGATTTACATAGTACTTTGCAGACATGTGGATCATTATCAAGAATATATTCTGGTTGCTTTGAACCACTCCAGCCTCAAGCCATGCTTCAGTGGCCAGTTAAGCATTATTGCTCGAGTTTATCAGGAAATCTATGTCCTGTAAAGCCAGTATCTGTTTAATTGACCAGTTAAACTGCATTGTTGGCATATTCCAGTGACACTGTGCTGTGCAAGACAAGTTCCTGGCCCCAGATAATTTACAATGGACGTGGGGAAGAGTCCAACACAAGGGCCAAGAGATCATGCCAGAAGCTTTGGTAAAGGTCTGCTTATTCCAAGGCTTTAATTTTATGTGGATATTGCACCTTTCCACCAGAGTAAATCAAGAATAATTCCAATGAAGTGGAGGGTGATGAAGTGAGGTATGCGAGTGGAGTTGGATCATCAGTGTCAGAAAGCTGGTTATGAGTAAATAATTGAGATTTAGGAAAGACTTGAAGGAGGAAAACAAAGTTGATTGGTTCAGTTGAGGATGGAGGGCAGGCTTTAGAGCGTTGGTTTGAAAAGCACTCAGACATCTTGCTCTCCACCCAAACACCTGAACCTCTGTGGTCTGCAAGTCTCAGGAATACAGGCTCTCTTGTGGTACTTTCTCTGAAATACAGAGATATGGTGAAAATTAAAAACAATGGGGGCGGGGGAGATAAGTTATCCAAACTGGGTTCCCAGTCTGAGGTCTAGCTAATGGTGCAGTTCATCCACCTTCCCACAAGGTCAACTTCCAATTTGGGAATTCAAAGGAAGCAAAATATATTTTCTTAATGTAAAACAGAATAAAATATTGGGCCAAATCTTCAGAGGTGCCCGGGTGCTGAAATGTGGGAGCTTGGGAGGTATTCAGCACTCTCAAGCACTTGCACTCAAGCAAATAGTGCTTCTCTTCCTGGATCATTGCTCTTCTGCTGCAGGAGAATTTCTCCTCTTGCCCTTAAGGGGACCAAGTCCTGCCAAGCCATGGCAGGTGCGGGTTGCTTTCAACTCTTAGAGACCATGTGAGGCTTTGCCACAGGCTTTATCATGAGGGCTGCCCATTGTTGCCCTGCCCCAGCCACAGAGGAAACTTTTGATATGCACCTCAAAATAGGGTTGCCGCCCTCTGCTCTCTCCTTCCTCTCTGTTCGAAGAAGTTTTCACAATCCTTCATTAGCATTTGGTTCAGACTGGTGAGATGAGACTCACTGTGATCCATACAATCCTTAATTTACATGCAAACAGCCAGATAGGAAACTGGTTTTTCACCTTTGCTGGGGTCCGGTCCCTTAGACGCAGACGTTAAGAACACAATTTTCAGTGTCTATATAACTCCTTGTACAACATCTGTACAAGTGGTTCAGAATGATATTGATGACTACTGTGACACTGACTTGTATTAAAGACCGCACATGATTTCTACTACAACACAGAATACAAAGTGTACAGTACTCACTATATATAATTATTTTTATTACAAATATTTGCACTGCAAAAATAAACAAAAGAAATAGCATTCTTCAATTCACCTCCTACAAGTACTGTAGTGTAATCTCTTTATCATGAAAATGTTACTTACAAATGTAGATTTATTTTTGTTACATAACTGCACTCAAAAACAAAACAATGTAAAACTTTAGAACCTACAAATCCACTCAGTCCTATTTCTTGTTCAGCCAATCGCTAAGACAAACAAGTTTGTTTACATTTACAGGAGATACTGTTGCCTGCTTCTTATTTATAATGTCACCTGAAAGTGAGAACAGGCGTTCGCATGGCACTTTTGTAGCCAGCGTTGCAAGGTATTTACGTTAAAAGATAGGAAACAAAGGGTAGGAATAAATGGTCAGTTTTCATTTGGAGAGAGGTAAATGGTGGTGTCCCCTAGGGGTCTGTACTGGACCCAGTCCCATTCAATATATTCATAAATGATCTGGAAAAAGGGGTAAACAGTGAGGTGGCAAAATTTGCAGATGGTACAAAATTGTCAAGATAGTTAAGTCCCAGGCAGGCTGCGAAGAGCTACAAAAGGATCTCAAAACTGGGTGACTGGGCAACAAAATGGCAGATGAAATTCAATGTTGATAAATGCACAGTAATGCACATTGGAAAACATAATCTCAACTATATATACAAAATGATGGGGTCTAAATTGGCTGTTACCACTCAAGAAAGAGATCTTGGAGTCATTGTGAACAGTTCTCTGAAAACATCCACTCAATGTGCAGCGGCAGTCAAAAAAGCAAATGGAATGTTGGGAATCATTAAGAAAGGGATAATAATAAGACACAAAATATCATATTGCCTCTATATCAATCCATGGTACGGCTACATCTTGAGTACTATGTGCAGACGTCCCATCTCAAAAGAGAAATTGGAATTGGAAAAGGTTCAGAAAAGAGCAACAAAAATAATTAGGGGTATAGAACGGCTGCCATGTGAGGAGAGATTAATAAGACTGGGACTTTTCAGCTTGGAAAAGAGATGATTAACGGGGGATATGATAGAGGTCTATAAAATCATGACTGGTGTGGAGAAAGTAAATAAGGAAGTGTTATTTACTCCTTCTCATAACATGAACTAGGGGTCACCAAATGAAATTAATAGGCAGCAGGTTTAAAAACAAACAAAACGAAGTATTTTTTTACACAATGCACAGTAAACCTGTGGAACTGCTTGCCAGAGGATGTTGTGAAGGTGAAGTCTATAACAGGGTTCAAAAAAAGAGCTAGATAAATTCATGGAGGATAGGTCCATCAATGGCTATTAGCCAGGATGGACAGGGATGGTGTCCCTAGCCTCTGTTTGCCAGAAGCTGGGAATGGGTGACAGGGAATGGATAACTTGGTGATTACCTGTTCTGTTCATTCTCTCCAGGGTACCTGGCATTGGCCACTGTCAGAAGATTGGATACTGGGCTGGATGGACCTTTGGCCTGACCAGGTATGGCCATTCTTATTTTCTAAGATATGCATAATCAGTATGCCCCTTCATGCTTCAGCCACCATTCTGGAGGACATGCTTCCATGCTGATGATGCTCACTAAAAAAAGAATGTGTTAATTAACTTTGTGACTGAACTCTTTGGGGGAGAATTGTATGTCTCCTGTTCTGTTTTACACGCATTTCATGTTATAGCAGTCTCAGATGATGACCCAGCACATGTTCGTTTTAAGAACACTTTCACAGCAGATTTGACAAAACGCAAAGAAGGTACCATGTGAGATTTCTAAAAATAGCTACAACACTCGACCCAAGGTTTAATAATCTGAAGTGCCATCCCAAATCGGAGAGGGACGAGGTGTGGAACATGCTTTCAAAAGTCTTAAAAGAGCAACATTCCAATACGGAAACTACAGAACCCGAACCACCAAAAAAGAAAAATCAACCTTTTGCTGTTGGCATCTGACTCACATGATGAAAATGAACATGCATCTGTCCACTCTGCTTTGGATCATTATCGAGCAGAACCCATCATCAGCATGGACTCATGTCCTCTGGAACAGTGGTTGTAGCATGAAGGGACATATGAATCTTTAGTGCATCTGGCACGTAAATATCTGCAACACCGCCTACAACAGTGCCATGCAAACTTTCAGGTGACATTGTAAACAAGAAGTGAGCAGCATTATTTCCTGCAAATTGTAACCAAACTTGTTTGTCTGAGTGTTTGGCTGAACAAGAAGTAGGACTGAGTGGACTTGTAGGCTCTAAAGTTTTACATCGTTTTATTTTTAATACAGGGTTTTTTTGTACATAGTTCTATATTTGTAAGTTCAACTTTCATGGTAAAGAGATTGCACTACAGTACTTGTATTAGGTGAATTGAAAAATACTATTTCTTTTGCTTTTTACGGTGCAAATATTTGTAATAAAAATAAATATAAAGTGAGCACTTTACACTTGGTATTCTGTGTTGTAATTGAAATCAATATGTTTGAAAATGTAGAATACATCCAAAACTATTTAAATAAATGGTATTCTATTATTGTTTAATATTGCAATTAATTGTGCGATTAATCGCAAATATTTTTTTAAATCGCTTGACAGCCCTACTATAAACAAATCTACTGTGTGTTAAGTGGACCAGTGGTTCGCAGCGTAGACGGTAAGCTGAGATGTAGTGTTCCTTTGGGAGCAGAGGATCTGGGAACTCTGTGAATGTCTGGGGGATCAGGGGCTGAGCAATTCTAAGGGGCTACCTGGAGGACTTTGGATTGGAGTTTATCTATCACAAACCTGCAAAGGGGTGGCAGAACGTATGTAGGCCAAGAGGGGAGCACTTGTATTGCCTGTGGGCAGTGGAGTTGGGGAGCTGACCCCTGGCAGGCATAGAAAAGACTTCCTCAAGCAAAGGGCAGGTGGTGTTGAGGTGCCTCACAGCTCTGGGTATCCCGTGGCAGTGTCACACCCTGGTTTAGGTTTCACATGTTTAAAAAGACATAATAGTAAGTCAATTTGTACTAAGGCTAGACTTCACTATTGTGCCACCCATTGCTCTAAAATGTGAGTTTTATTCTTTGATATATCAAATCAGGATTCCAGCACTATTGTATAGAACAGAGGTAGGCAACCTATGGCACGCGTGCCAAAGGCGGCACGCGAGCTGATTTTCAGTGGCACTCACAATGTCTGGGTACTGGCCACTGGTTCGGGGGCTCTGCATTTTAATTTAATTTTAAATGAAGCTTCTTAAACATTTTAAGAACCTTATTTACTTTGCATACAACAATAGTTTAATTATATATTATAGACTTATAGAAAGAGACCTTCTAAAAACATTAAAATGTATTACTGGCAAGTGAAACGTTTAAATTAGAGTGAATAAATGAAGACTCGGCACACCACTTCTGAAAGGTTGCCGACCCCTGGTATAGAATCACATTATATGCCCAGAAAGGACCATTTTGATCACTTACTCTGACTTCCTACACAGCACAGAAGTTTTTGGTTGACCTCGAGCATATCTGTCAGAAAGATAACTAGTTTTGATTTAAAGTCCGCAAATGATGGGGAATCCACTCTGGGTAAATTGTTCTAATGTTTAATTGTCCTCACAGTTAAAAGTTTGCACCTTATTTCTAGTTTGGATTTGTCTAGCTTCGGCTTCCAACTCTTGAATTTTGTTAGGCCTTTGAGCGTTAGATTAAAGAACCCCCTACTATTAGAAATCCCTCCCACTCAGGTAGTCAATGCTCTAAAACTTTGGGCAGTTATGAATTAAGCAAAATTGCCTTGCTACTTTTGTCTCAATTCTGCTGCTGCAACCAAGACTCTTACCTGCATAGCTGATGGCAGCATGCCTAGGAAAATGGGGTGTTTGGCATTTTATGCCTGAATTTTATTGCTGCAAATTGAAAGACAGGTAGTCTCTGAAAAGGGACCTAATCCGCACTACACAGATGGCAGTCTCAAGCCCAGGTGGCTTAGCAGGAAGAGCAAGTGCATGCAAATAAACTTAATTCAGGGGTGAGAATTTGAAATTTGACTATATCATAGTAGGGGAAAAAGTAAAATTATTATGAGTGACTAAAAATAATCTTAAATAATGCCCTGGAGATGCACCAACACAGCATGTCGCACTTGGGTATTAAGTAAATTTCCTCTTCTCTGGCCAATTGAAAGCAAGATGATGGGCTTGGAGGATTAATTCCAAGAAAGTCAATGGGCTACATTCTACTAATTTGGTCTGGTATAAATACTGAATTTGATCCACTATAAATCAACGGAGATACTTTGGATTTATACTGGAGTAAATGAAAATAGAATTTGGTTCACTTGAGTCACACCGGTGTAAAGGGGGCTCAGGTTGAAGCCCAGTGTGCTTAACACTTGATCCAAATCCCAGTGATGTTAAAGAACAGGTTGCCATTGACTTCAGTGGACTTCGGGTCAACCCATTAATATCTAATGATATGGAGAATGTGACCCATAATTCCTCAAGAACCTCTTATCTGAGGAATTCCATGTGTACTCTGAGAGCATCTGGTGGTCACTATAATGGTCTGATACTGATCTGTATAAACCTACATACACACTCGGTGCTAGCTGGGCCACACACTAGTGACAACAAGGTCTAAGAGTATCTTCAGCTCCAAAGAGGCCGCTTCACTGGAAGTGAAGGAGAACTTCAGTTAATTATAGTAATCATAAGTAAGGATATCGTTTAAGGCCTCCAGCCACTAGATAGAACCACAAGTACCCAATCAGTTCTTGTGGTGAAGACATTGTACTGAGACTTAAAAGATATGGCTTTAGTTTCCAGCTCTGTCACTAACCTCTCTGACTTTGGCAAGCAATTTAATTGCTCTGTGCCTCAGTTCTCCATCTGTAAAATAGGACTAATAATTTAATTCCTCATGTGGTTGTTGGATGGATATATTTGGTGATGTTTATATTACAGTGACAGTGGCCAAGTACCTAGTAAGACAGACAGATTTGGTGCCATTTAGCAGAATTCATTCTGCCAAAATGTAACATTATTTGTATGCAAATTTGGCTTTGCTCTGAGTCATATGTAAATACATGCATATTATTTATACAGCAGTAATGTCTAGAGGCTCTAATCAGGATCAAAGTTCCAGTGGTCTCATCATATATTAACCCTGAACGTTTTTTGGTACAGGGGCTATATTTTAGACACTGTACACACTCCCAAAAAGCTTGCAATCTAAGTACATGGTGAGAGACAATAGGTGGATAGAGACAGACAGACGGGGGAATACAAGGCAACAGTGAGATAATTAGGATTAGCGTGTTAAACGGTGCTCAACTGCCTCACCATTGTCAAGAGTTTTGCTGGCATCATGCCTACAAAGTTCTAGCTCGGCTTCCCCTCCCCTTCTCCCACCCCCAAAAGTGAATGGTTTAGTTTTTGTGGGAAGAAGCCTTTCTAATAGAAGTGTCCCTTGCTACTCCAAAAGTGTATTAATGGTTCCCTGCTGCACCAGATTTATGGTACATTATGGAAGAAAGGCTACCACATGAAAAACAAACATAGATATACAAGAGGGTTAATCATATCCAGACTGAGAACAAGGCTGAACGTATCAAACAACTGGGAGGCAAAAATTGCTGTGCAGTGTCTTATAGGGAAAAATGTAAATTCCAATGATGATTTTCTTCCAGGTGAAAAAAACGTTGCTTGAAGTATTTCCCTATATTACATGTCTGAAACCATATCAAGTCATAATAAAATGGCAACGCAATGCTAATAACAAGCAAGACTTCCTTTCATGTGATTTTTCAAGTAGACTCTGTTTTACATCTATTCGAGTTATAGAACCAGATGGCATCCAACGGAAATGCACAAGACACAATGCAATAAGATTAAAGGATCTTTCCTATCAAACAAAGTTTTCAGGAGCCTTTCAACCACCGTTTGTGTTACACTTGCTGTTTAACACACCTTCTCCTGTTACCATTTATTGCATATTCTCCTTGACCTTCATGTACTATCACTGCTTTCTGTGGCAAACCTTTAATGCAGTTTTGATTAATAAACCTAAAGAATTTACACAGTTTGAAAGAGCAAGAGTGGGACGACGAACTACTGAGTGTAACTGTGAGATAGCATATTAAGGACTGGTAATATGTGGGGCTTTGGGCTTCAGAAATGAGGGTTCACCAAGACACTGAAGAGACACCCATAAATGGAAAGTGTGGGCAGCTAACCTGCTTGAATAGCTATGGTAGCATGATGTAAAAGGTATTTTTCTAAAAGATATGCTTTAGCTCAATCAGAAGTTATGGGACTGGTGCAGGAATCACTAGGTGAAATTCTATAGAATGCATAATACAGGTCAGATTCAGAATAGTCCCTTCTGGCTTTAATCTATGGATCATGGGTATCCTTATGGAAAAAAGAAGCCTATGGAACTGAATAGAGAATGCTAACCTTTCTACAGAATTTTAAAAATAACCTACTAACTTAAAACTGCAACATATATAGCAGAAATATTATTCTCTGTTAAATTCTGTTGACTTAAATTGGCCTAACTCCATTGACTTCAGTGGCTCTATAGGGTTTTAGGTTCCTCTGGAGAGCTCTGGGTTTCATAGCTGGTGCATTCTGCAGAATTTGTCCATAAGGATAGGTAAAACGGAACAGCCAAAATAAGAACCAGCCTATAGTTTCACTTATTTCCAAATCTTTGCTCAGGTCCACATTTGTTTGGATAAGTTCATCCCTCTTATATTATCATGGGGGAATATATGACAATATGTAAACTGTTTCTTTTAACGTGTAGTAGGAAAGGGACTTCGGCAGGTAGATGATCAGAGTGGAGTGGAGTGGAGCAGAGAAAGAATTTAGCTTTAGAAAAAAGACTCTTTCCTTTATTCTAATAAAGACCCTTGTTTTGGTGTTTGTAGACAGTAACTTTCTACTATCCTTCACCATTGCCACGTGACAGAAGTGAATGAATGTATGGAGATGGTAGAACCTGCTGAATGAGGTCCTCAAAAGGTTTGAAGACATAGATAAGGTTTGAAGTATCTAAGGCCTGGTCTACACTATGAGTTTAGGTCCACTTTAGCAGCGTTAAATCGAATTAAGCCTGGACACGTCCACACGACGAAGCCCTTTTTTTCGACTTAAAGGGCCCTTTAAACTGGTTTCTTTACTCCACCTCCGACGAGGGGATTAGTGCTAAAATCAGCTTTTGCGGGTCGGATTTGGGGTAGTGTGGACGGAATTCGACATTATTGGCCTCCGGGAGCTATCCCACAGTGCTTCATTGTGACCGCTCTGGACAGCTCTCTCAACTCAGATGCACTGACCAGGTAGACAGGAAAAGCCCCGCGAACTTTTGAATTTCATTTCCTGTTTGCCCAGCGTGGAAAGCACAGGTGACCACGCAGAGCTCATCAGCACAGGTAATCATGATGGAGTCCCAGGATCGCAAAAGAGCTCCATCATGGACTGAATGGGAGGTATGGGATCTGCTCGCCATATGGGGAGATGAATCAGTGCTAGCTGAACTCCGTAGCAGTAAACAAAATGGCAAAATATTAGAAAAGGTCTCAAAGGCCATGAAGGACAGAGGCCATAACAGGGATGCACAGCAGTGCCGCGTGAAAATTAAGGAGCTAAGGCAAGCCTATCACAAAGCCAGAGAGGCAAACGGAAGGTCCGGAGCAGAGCCGCAAACATGCCGCTTCTATGCGGAGCTGCATGCGATGCTAGGGGGTGCAGCCACCACTACCCTAACCGTGTGCTTTGACTCCATCAATGGAGAAACATGCAACAGGGAAGTATCAGGGGGTAGCCGTGTTAGTCTGTATCTATAAAAACAACAAGGAGTCTGGTGGCACCTTAAAGACTAACAGATTTATTTGGGCATAAGCTTTCGTGGGTAAAAACCTCACTTCTTTGGATGCATAGAGTGAAAGTTACAGATGCAGGCATTATATACTGACACATGGAGAGCAGGGAGTTACTTCGCAAGTGGAGAACCAGTGTTGACAGGGCCAATTCAATCAGGGTAGATGTAGTCCACTCCCAATAATAGATGAGGAGGTGTCAATTCCAGGAGAGGAAAAGCTGCTTCTGTAATGAGCCAGCCACTCCCAGTCCCTATTCAAGCCCAGATTAATGGTGTTAAATTTGCAAATGAATTTTAGTTCTGCTGACGCAACAGGGAAGCAGGTTCGGGGTACAAGGAAGATGATGAAGACAATGAAGATAGCTCACAGCAAGGAAGCGGAGAAACCAGTTTCCCCAACAGCCAGCATATGTTTATCACCCTGGACCTGGAACCAGTAACCCCCGAACTCACCCAAGGCGTGCTCCCAGACCCTGAGGGCACACAAGGGACCTCTGGTGAATGTACCTTTGTAAATATTACACATGGTTTAAAAGCAAGCGTGTTTAATGATTAATTTGCCCTGGCAATCGCGGCCAGTACAGCTACTGGAAAAGTCTGTTAACGTGTATGGGGATGGAGCGGAAATCCTCCAGGGACATCTCCAGAAAGCTCTCCTTCATGTACTCCCAAAACCTTTGCAAAAGGTTTCTGGGGAGGGCTGCCTTATCCTGTCCGCCATGGTAGGACACTTTACCACGCCAGGCCAGTAGCACGTAATCTGGAATCATTGCATAACAAAGCATGGCAGCATATGGTCCCGGTGTTTGCTGGCATGCAGACAACATCCATTCCTTATCTTTCTTTGTTATCCTCAGGAGAGCGATATCATTCACGGTTACCTCGTTGAAATGGGGTGATTTTAGTAAGGGGACATTCAGAGGTGCCCGTTCCTGCTCAGCTGAATATAAATGTTCCCCGCTGTTAGGGAGGGGGGGGGGGGGGGGGTGAGGTGATCATCCCAGAGAATTGGGTGTGGGGGGGGGGTAGTTGGGTTTGTGCTGCATGTTAACCCGGAAACCGCTGCCCCTCCTTTTACATTGCAAACCCATTTTAAATGGCCAACCCAATGGGTGCTTGGTATGGGAAATGAGGGCGCTACTGTTTGAAACCATTCCCACATGTTAAGAAGGTTAAAAAAGCCAAAAAACTGTGGCGTACCATGGCTGCCTGCAAGCCGAAATCTGTTGCCTGGCACTGCGTGAGTGATCTCTCAAACCAAACCGGCAGGCCCTCAATATAAGAGGAAAAATGCAACCTTGTAACAAAAGCACATGTGCTGTGTAATGTGAACAGCAAAATTTAACGTGAAAGAGTGTACCCATTGTTCTCTAAAATGTGTCTTTTTTAACCACCTCTCCCTTGTCCTCCACCAGCTGCAAATGTTTCTCCTTCACAGAGGCTAGTGAAGATTAGAAGGAGAAAACGGCGGACTCAGGATGATATGATCTCGGAGCTCCAGATGTCCTCCCACGCTGACAGAGCACAGCAGAATGCGTGGAGGCAGTCAATGTCAGAGTGCAAAAAAGCACAATATGAACGAGAGGAGAGGTGGCGGGCTGAATAGCAGGCTGAAGAGAGCAAGTGGGGGGCTGAAGAAGATAGATGGCATCAGCTTGCTGACAGAAGCCAAGAGTCGATGCTCTGGCTGCTGGAGCATCAAACTGATATGCTCCAGCATATGGTTGAGCTGCAGGAAAGGCAGCAGGAGCAGAGACTGCCGCTACAGCCCCTGTGTAACCAACAGCCCTCCTCCCCAAGTCCCATAGCCTCCTCACCCAGACACCCAAGAACACGGTGGGGGGGCCTCCGGCCACCCAGTCACTCCGCCCCAGATGATTGCCCGAGCATCAGAAGGCTGGCCTTCAATAAGTGTTAAAGTTTTAAACTGCAGTGTGTCCTTTTTCCTTCCCTCCTCCCCCATCCATCACAGGCTACCTTGGCAATTATCCCCCTAGTTGTGTGATGAATTAATAAAGAATGCATGAATGTGAAGTAACAATGACTTTATTGCCTCTGCAAGCGGTGCTCGAAGGGGGAAGGGGAGGGTGGGATGGTTAGTTTACAGGGAAGTAGAGTGAACCAGGGGGTGTGGGAGCGGAGGGTTCATCAAGGAGAAACAAACAGAAGTTTCACACCATGGCCTGGCCAGTCACAAAACTCGTTTTCTAAGCTTCTCTGCTGCGCACCGCGCCCTGCTGTACTCTTCTAACTGCCCTGGTGTCTGGCTGCGCGTAATCAGCGGCCAGGCGATTTGCCTCAACCTCCCACCCCGCCATAAGTGTCTCCCCCTTACTCTCACAGATATTGTGGAGCGCACAGCAAGCAGCAATAACAATGGGGATATTCTTTTCGCTGAGGTCTATCCAAGTCAGTAAGCTGCGCCAGCGCGCTTTTAAACGTCCAAATGCACATTCCACCACATTCAATACTTGCTCAGCCTATAGTTGAACAGGTCCTGACTACTGTCCAGGCTGCCTGTGTACAGCTTCATGATCCATGGCATTAAGGGGTAGGCTGGATCCCCAAGGATAATGATAAGCATTTCAACATCCCCAACAGTTATTTTCTGGTCCGGGAAGAAAGTCCCTTCCTCCAGCTTTTGAAACAGACCAGAGTGCCTGAAGACACGATCATGTACCTTTCCTGGCCATCCCACATTGATGTTGGTGAAACGTCCCTTGTGATCCACCAGGGCTTGCAGCAGCATTGAAAAGTACCCCTTGCGGTTTATGTACTCGGTAGCTTGGTGCTCTGGTGACAAGATAGGGATATGGGTTCCGTCTATCGCCCCACCACAGTTTGGGAATCCCATTGCAGCAAAGCCATCCACTATGACCTGCACGTTTCCCAGAGTCACTACCCTTGATATCAGCAGGTCTTTGATTGCCCTGGCAACTTGGATCACAGCAGCCCCCACAGTAGATTTTCCCACTCCAAATTGATTCCCAACTGACCGGTAGCTGTCTGGTATTGCAAGCTTCCACAGGGCTATCGCCACTCACTTCTCAACTGTGAGGCTGCTCTCATCCTGGTATTCTGGTGCTTCAGGGCAGGGGAAAGCAAGTCACAAAGTTCCATGAAAGTGCCCTTACGCATGCGAAAGTTTCACAGTCACTGGGAATCGTCCCACACCTGCAACACAATGCAGTCCCACCAGTCTGTGCTCGTTTCCCGGGCCCAGAATCGGCGTTCCACGCCATGAACCTGCCCCAGTAACACCATGATTTGCATATTGCTGGGGCCCGTACTTTGTGAGAGGTCTATGTCCATGTCAATTTCCTCATCACTCTCGTCGCCGCGCTGCAATTGCTGCAATTGCCTCCTCGCCTGGTCCTGGTTTTGCTTTGGCATGTTCTGGCTCTGCATATACTCCAGGACAATGCGCATGGTGTTCATAGTGCTCATAATTGCCGCGGTGATCTGAGCGGGCTCCATGATCCCAGTGCTATGGCGTCTGGGCTGAAAAAAGGCGCAAAACTAGTGTCTGATGGAGGGCAGGAGGGTGGGGCGAGTGACGACATGGCATACAGGTATAGGGAATTAAAATCAACAAAGGTGACTGTGCATCAGGGAGAAACACAAACAACTGTCACACAGAATGGCC
>NC_048298.1:12467397-12489882 GCF_013100865.1 Trachemys scripta elegans | reverse complement strand
AAAATCATGACTGGTATAGGGAAAGTAAATAAGGAAGTGTTATTTACTCCTTCTCATAACACAAGAACTAGGGGTCACCAAATGAAATTAATAGGCAGCAGCAGGACCAGCTCCAGGCACCAGCTTCTCAAGCAGGTGCTTGGGGCGGCCGCTCTGGAGAGGGGCGGCAGGTCCAGGTATTCGGCGGCAATTCAGTGGACGGTCCCTCACTCCGCCTGGGAGTGAAGGACTTCCCGCCAAATTGCCGCCGCAGATCGCAATCGTGGCTTTTTTGTTTGTTTGGTTTGTTTTTTTTGTTTTTTTGTTTTGGCTGCTTGGGGCAGCCAAAACCCTGGAGCCGGCCCTGGGCAGCAGGTTTAAAACAACAAAAGGAAGTATTTCTTCACACAACACACAGTCAACCTGTGGAACTCCTTGCCAGAGGATGTTGTGAAGGACAAGACTATAACAGGGTTCAAAAAAGAACTAGATAAATTCATGGAGGATAAGTCCATGAATGGCTATTAGCCAGGATGGGCAGGGATGGTATTCCTAGCCTCTGTTTGCCAGAAGCTGGGAAGGGGCAACAGGGGATGGATCAGTAGATTATTACCTGTTCTGTTCATTCCCTCTGGGGCACCTGGCATTGGCCACTGTCGGAAGACAGGATGCTGGGCTAGATGGATCCTTGGCCCAACTCAGTATGGTCATTCTTATGTAGATCACTGCCTCTCAGGACATTTCCTCCTGGCAGCCTAGCTCTTCCCAAGCCATAGACTCTAGGATTCTTTCCTGGAATCCTTCTTCTCCCAGGCATACTTTAGGAGTCTCCTTCACCTCTGCTACCTTCTCCCTTCAGGGCCAGTTCCTTCCTACTGACTAGCTGTAGTTCCTTTCCCCACAGAGAAGACACTCCAAACTACCCTTTCCCTGGGTCTCCTCCACTCAAAGGCGCTTTCCCAGCCTTTTAAGGAAAACATAACTCCTTTCCCAGCTGGACCTGATAGCTGAATTATCTCCAGGTCCCACTAGGTGGGTTAACTGTATTCTTAGGCTCCTGTTAACCCTTTCTCTGCCTGTGTAGGGTTTATGCACCCTGACAATTATCAGTAAACTGTTAGTGTTATCCCTTTTTGACCTCAGCAACAAGTCAAAGTCTGGGGCCTTATAGGTTGTTCCTGTTGGTATTTTATGTGATGCAATTTTGTTTATTTACAAGGAACGTACAAAGTCCTACTTCTCCGAAGAAAGGATGATCCAAGAACAAAAGGAGCAGTTTCTTAAAGAGGCCTAAGCCTCTTTAGCTAGCACCATTCAGCAGAATTCTCTTTAGCTTTCCCCAGGGTGATACCCCATACTCTCAGACTGCTGCTTGGCTATCTTGCTTTTTGCCTCTGGCTTGTATTTCCTACCCCACACACACACCCCTTACCCAAAACAATACTTTGCAAAAGCTTCAGTCCAAAACTCCTGTGTGGGTTCACTGCCCCTTTTATCTTAGCTAGGGGCTTGTGATTAACCTGTCCTGACAGTTATGTTCATTTAAGGGTAAGTTCACATTCATTCTCAAAGAGGTTTGATAGTCATGCAGCCATCAGTACCTCTCAGGCATAATGTTATTATTCAATTCAATCATTATTAGAGCTGGTTGAAACCTTTTTAATGAAAACAATGCCAATGAAAAACGGCTTTTTTAACTACATAAAAATTTGTGGGAGGATTTTTTTCTGTTAAAATTTCTGAGTTCTCAAAAAATGAAATTATTTTGTTTCCCCCTTTCTCCGGGGCAAAAATGGAAAAAGGAAAGGGGTACATGAAAGGAAAGAGAAAGAAGGGGGAAAATACCCCCCCCCCCAATTTCAGATTTCAGTTAAAAACTGGAGGGAGAGGGGGGAACAGCATAAAATTGTTAAATAATTTATAAAAAATCATGCAAAATACTTAACTGTGTTTCAACCAGATGTATTCATTATTATTCCTAGATTTACTTGTACAGCACCTGTTGAATTTTGGCAGCTGTCTGTTCCTATTAAAACTATGGTAGAGAGTATCATTTTATGTTTAATAAAATAGGCATTTAATAGGGCACGGTATAAGTCCTCAGTTTGGGGCCAGATCTTCAGCTGATATAAATCAGCGAAGCTTCATCAATGCAGATAGGCCAATTTTCACACAGCTGGAGTATTTGGCTCAATGTTATATATAAAAAAGTATTAATAGTATTTCCTTTATTTAAACTTTATATAGAAATTTGGGGCTTGATTTCCCTTTCCCCCAACAAATAAAACACCCTCCCCCCCCAAAAAAAAGAACAGTGAACATAGCAGAATCTCAATTATCTCAATGTTGTGGTGGGGACATTGAATAAATTGCAGCTCAGCATGACCAAGGGAATTTGCAGTGTAATTAATAGACATAGAGGAAACTGCCTGTTTTGGATCAGAGGGACTTGCAGATAACAGAGATTCAGATAAATGAGGTTGAACAGTATTGCTTCTAAATAAAGCAAACAGCATTTTTAATACAATATCATAAGAACATAAGAACGGCCATACTGGGTCAGACCAGAGGTTCATCTAGCCCAGTATGCTGTCTTCTGACAGTGGCCAGTGCCAGGTGCCCCAGAGGGAATGAATAGAACAGGTAATCACCATGTGATCCATCCCCTGTCATCTATTCCCAGCTTCTAGCAAACAGAGGCTAGGGACACCATCCCCACACATGGTTTTGTTAATTGTATTTTGCTGGTTGTGTAGAGACAGGACATGTGGGTATCAGAGCATCAGATTTTCAGAAGTGCACAGCTCCAATAGTGTCTCTCTCAGCCAGATTTCCAGAGATCTCAGCACCCAGTGTTTTCATGTTTTGAAAATCTGGCCCCAATGGGGGCTGCAGACTTCCTTTACAATTTCTGGCCATATCATCCAACAGGGAAGTAAATGCCCATATCCTACAACTGGATCCACACTGGTGGGGTTTTGATCAGGCCAGCTGCAGTAAGGGGACCTTTGTCAGAAGACTAGTCTACATGCTTTTTGTCAGGAGAAGTAATTCATCAACTGCATGAATCAATTCACTCTTTCCCAACCTTCCCCTCCCAGTCACTTATTTATCACAATCATAAACCGAAAACATTTACCACTGTCCCTGAAAAATCACATTGCTTTAAAAATGTTAAGAGTAAGATATTCATAAACACATTTGTTCACTGGAAAAAAAAGGTGCATTTACACATAGGGCCTGACCCTGCATCTCCAATATGTAAGTAATCCTTACTCCCTGGAGTTGGAGGATCCAGCCCATAATGGGTTATAATGGGTGTGCTTTAAACAATGAACCATGATAAAAAAAATAAAAACTATGGCTTGTGGGTGATAAAAATTGCTGAAACACAAAGGGCCTGTTCCAAAGCTCATTGAAGTCAATGGAAGACTTTCCACTGACTTTGGGAAGGCCTTAATAGTGTAATACATAGGTATATGAATTATTATCACTTATATTCAACAATTAGGAAAGCATGTAAAAAATCATTTAACACACTATAATTTCAAATGCAGGACACTTTTTCAAGATTTTAGTTATCGTAAAGGACATTTTATCTGAGTGCCTAGGACATAATTCCCCCAAGAGAAGCTAAACATTTCCACATCAGTATATTTGTAACTACAGTTGAACTAGTTCCCTCCCGCCCCCTACACACACACACACACACAGAAGTTGGCAATTTGCAACAATGCATTTCAACTGGAAGCTTTGTGGCTGTACAAATTGAGAATTCCACTGTCAAAATCGAGAGAGTAAGCAAACAAAATAGCGAAATTTTAAAACACACAGACACACACACACCTGAGCCCTATGACTGGCTACTAGTTAACCAACATGGTTATATATACACATCCATGTGCCATATGACAGTTTGTTAATCCAAGATGATAGCCATAGGTAAGAATACAGGCAGAGAAACAACTTTAGAACACTCTAGGAAGTGAAATACAACACATTCTAAAGTGTAAAATACAACAGTGAAGACCTAAGACTGAAAGGAACATTCACACCCACTGATATTTGCATGCTAACGGTCACAGAAGAGTGGTAGATTGGTTATGTATAAGAGAAAAAAAAATCACAGTCACTTTCAGCAATAAACACAGCAACAACATCTTGGACTTTAGAAAACATGCTGACTGATCTAAGAGCCACCTAAACTATATTACTGTGGCATCACACAACCCCCCTCAAAAAGAATATGGTACTTAGCTCTTACCTCTTAAAATTAGGTGTTTTGCAAACAGTGATTTACTGTATCAGAGGAGTTTAAAGCTCTGTTCTGCCCAGTTTTCTATCTGCTGTCTGAGAAGCTGTCTTCCTAAGAGTTTCTTCACTCTTTTTTAATATAGTGGAAGTTGCATGTCAGTTTGAGTCAGTCACATATCAGGTGCACAACAGGAAGGAAACTTGTGTGGTTGCAGAAAAACTAGGGACCTCGTCTTGCTAAGCGCTGAGTGAATTCCATTCCCACTGAGCCAGAGAGGAAAGGGTCCTCTGTGCCTTGAAAGAGATGCTCAGCATGAGGCAGGATTGGGCTCTAGCCCAATGCAGAGAATTTGAGTACTGATCACACCAAAAATTAGGTGTTTGACTGACTCATTTTGACAGCACTGTGACAAAGAGATACAGGCAAGGGAGCTACATTACTAGATTAAAAAAAAATACAAAAAAACGTTTCCAACTCTTTCATTTAGAAAACTTTATTGTTTCAGTATCACAGTAATGGGCTAAAAATAAACCCGTCATGGATTCTTTAGGCATTTAACACACATGGATCAAATCTGGGCTGCTTCTGGGGAGACTGCTCCATCGAAAAGGTAGTGTTTCTGGAATCAAGGTCACTTGCATGTTAAGCATCAAGCCTTAACTGCAAGGGGTTGTTAAGAGAGCATGGCCAGTAGGAGGTCTAGCCATTTTCATGTTGCAAGTTCCACACTATCTCTGTTCTGCTGATGCTGGAAGGCTGCTCCCCGCACAGCAGTAAATCCAATTCATATTTCAGCAGGAAAAGGGCAGAAAGGAATGAAAAGGCAGTGGTGGCACAGCACATTTTCACACCGCCTGGCACAAAAGAAGGGGTTTGTGCTATGCTGAAGATCAGCCAGTTTCTCTGGGAAGGAGGGATGACGATCTGCTGCAAATGAATAGATTAAAAAAATGTGACCTTATATGGTTTCATCTTTGGAACACCCTCTGCATATCAGACTGTCTGAATTCAGCGAAGCTGTTTTCATGATCAGGAAGAATAAAATGTAGCTAGCTTGTACCAATGAAAAACATAACAGAGGATTTTTCCCCTCCATGTCCTTCCCCTCTTCTCTTGGCATAGTATAGATTAGCAAAATATAGATGGGTCTCGGAGTTGGAAACTACTGGGTTCTATTCCCAGCTTTGCCACTGACTGATTCAGTGGCCTTGTGCAAGTAACTTAACATCTCCAGATGGGGAGTATACTTAACAAATTGCATAAAACTACTGAAAAGTATAATTAGCTAATGCTTGTTAGGTGCTTTGATGGAGCACTAAGCATTCACTCCTCCATCTACCCCATTTTATTCTTTTATTCCACTACTCATGTCCTACAAATAGCACATTTCACTGAAGAGTGGTAGGATCGTGACATGAGGAGTAAATATGTGCTTCCTCGGGGGTAGCAGGGAGGGGAAGGGGGAATCCAATCATCTACAGACACAAACTAGAAGACGTATCAGAATGTAAAATGAAATCTTATGATTTTTTTTAATTTAAAAAAGAAATCCTTTAAAATAAATGAAAACAGAGGAAAAACACAAAGAGTATTGGTGATTAACAATACAAAAAAAGGAGAAAATAAAATACTGCCATATAATGGTCCAGATCCTTAGCTCATGTGGCCTTTCATAGATTTTTTCTATAGTTTACACTGCTGAGGAACTGACCTGTTCTTCTGCACTGGACAGTGATGTGAATGACTGAAAAACAACAACACAAAGTTAAAAAGCTAAGGTTCCCAATCAACAACAGAACAAATGCCTAATCCAAAGTTACAAATACATTTTAAAACCACGTATTGGAAAATCATTCCCTTCTTTACTTACCCTACAGGACCCGATACAGTCTATGACATTGCTAGCTCCTAATTATGATAAGCAGCACCAGTTCTGGATGCTCTTAAGACTTTAGTGTCAAAGCAGCAGAAACACTGAGTCTGAGGCTAGGTCTACACTACCCGCCTGCATCGGCGGGTAGAAATCGATCTCCCGGGGATCGAATTATCGCGTCTCGTCGGGATGCGACAATCGATCCCCGAATCGACGCTCTTACTCCACCAGCGGAGGTGGGAGTAAGCGCTGTCGACGGGGAGCCGCGGAGGTCGATTTTGCCGCCGTCCTCACAGCGGGGTAAGTCGGCTCCGATATGTTGAATTCAGCTACGCTATTCGCGTAGCTGAATTTGCGTATCTTAAATCGACCCCTCCCCCGCCCCCCCCCCGTAGTGAAGACCTGCCCTGATTTGACTTGAATGTTATTCCAACAAAATCACCTTGCTGTTTTGGATCCGCTAAAATTGCCCCAGAATACATCATTCTAAAATGTCTGAAATGGTCAGCTGTAGTGTTGACTCAGTCCATAGAGGCTCAGGGAAAATGAGATATATTTTCCTGTCTTTGGAGTGTGTTTCAGGCTTCCCTTTTTTATTATTGAATGCCCAGGATGCAAACGGAAGCCCATTGACACTTGCTAACTGCTCTGACTGACCGCCCTGGCTGAACACTTCATGCCAGAACATCCCATAGTGTTATGTTTCTCCAGACGCAAAGAACAAACAGTCTGAATAGGATTTAGGCTCCTATGTCACATGGATAAAATATTTTAAAAAGCAACAAAGGCCAGGATTCCACAGGTGATGAATGGGGGGAGGGATGTGGAGTCACAAGCCTCCCCACCCCAGATTTGCTGCTTGGCATGCTACATGGACTGAGCATGCTCAGAAACACTGGTGAAGCTGGCTGCCCTCACTCTGTCCCCCCACTATTGGCAGGCAGAGGTTGTCTCAGCCGGATTCACAATCCACAAAAGGCCATGTGCTAGCTTGTGGAGCCACCTAAGCTAGTCATAAAAGCTAACAGAATGTTGGGAATCATTAAGAAGGGGATAGATAATAGGACAGAAAATATCATATTGCCTCTATATAAATCCATGGTACGCCCATATCTTGAATTCTGCATGCAGGTGTGATCGCCCCATCTCAAAAAAGATATATTGGAATTGGAAAGGGTTCAGAAAAGGGCATAAAAAATGATTAGGGGTATGGAATGGTTTCCGAATGAGGAGAGATTAATAAGATTGCGACTTTTCAGCTTGGAAAAGAAACAACTAACGGGGGATATGATAGAGGTCTATAAAATCATGACTGGTGTGGAGAAAGTAAATAAGGAAGTGCTATTTACTCCTTCTCATAACACAAGAACTAGGGGTCACCAAATGAAATTAATAGGCAGCAGATTTAAAACAAACAAAAGGAAGTATTTCTTCATACAACACACAGTCAACCTGTGGAACTCTTTGCCAGAGGATGTTGTGAAGGCCAAAACTATAACAGGGTTCAAACAAGAACTAGATGAATTCATGGAGGATAGGTCCATCAATGGTTATGAGCCAGGATGGGCAGGGATAGTGTCCCTAGCCTCTGTTTGCCCGAAGCTGGGAACGGGCTATAGGGCATGGATCATTTGATGATCACCTATCATAGAATCATAGAATCATAGAATATCAGAGTTGGAAGGGACCTCAAGAGGTCATCTAGTCCAACCCCCTGCTCAAAGCAGGACCAATTCCCAGCTAAATCATCCCAGCCAGGGCTTTGTCAAGCCGGGCCTTAAAAACCTCCAAGGAAGGAGACTCCACCACCTCCCTAGGTAACGCATTCCAGTGTTTCACCACCCTCCTAGTGAAATAGTTTTTCCTGATATCCAACCTGGACCTCCCCCACTGCAACTTGAGACCATTGCTCCTTGTTCTGTCATCTGCCACCACTGAGAACAGCCGAGCTCCATCCTCTTTGGAACCCCCCTTCAGGTAGTTGAAGGCTGCTATCAAATCCCCCCTCATTCTTCTCTTCTGGAGACTAAACAATCCCAGTTCTCTCAGCCTCTCCTCATAAGTCATGTGCTCCAGACCCCTAATCATTTTTGTTGCCCTCCGCTGGACTCTTTCCAATTTTTCCACATCCTTCTTGTAGTGTGGGGCCCAAAACTGGACACAGTATTCCAGATGAGGCCTCACCAATGTCGAATAAAGGGGAACGATCACGTTCCTCGATCTGCTGGCAATGCCCCTACTTATACAGCCCAAAATGCCGTTAGCCTTCTTGGCAACAAGAGCACACTGTTGACTCATATCCAGCTTCTCATCCACTGTGACCCCTAGGTCCTTTTCAGCAGAACTGCTACCTAGCCATTCGGTCCCTAGTCTGTAGCAGTGCATGGGATTCTTCCGTCCTAAGTGCAAGACTCTGCACTTGTCCTTGTTGAACCTCATCAGGTTTTTTTCTGCCCAATCCTCTAATTTGTCTAGGTCCCTCTGTATCCGATCCCTACCCTCTAGTGTATCTACCACGCCTCCTAGTTTAGTGTCATCTGCAAACTTGCTGAGAGTGCAGTCCACACCATCCTCCAGATCATTAATAAAGATATTAAACAAAACCGGCCCCAGGACCGACCCTTGGGGCACTCCACTTGAAACCGGCTGCCAACTAGACATGGAGCCATTGATCACTACCCGTTGAGCCCGACGATCTAGCCAGCTTTCTATCCACCTTACAGTCCATTCATCCAGCCCATACTTCTTTAACTTGGTGGCAAGAATACTGTGGGAGACCGTATCAAAAGCTTTGCTAAAGTCAAGAAATAACACATCCACTGCTTTCCCCTCATCCACAGAGCCAGTTATCTCATCATAGAAGGCAATTAGGTTAGTCAGGCATGACTTCCCCTTCGTGAATCCATGCTGACTGTTCCTGATCACTTTCCTCTCCTCTAAATGTTTCATAATTGATTCCTTGAGGACCTGCTCCATGATTTTTCCAGGGACTGAGGTGAGGCTGACTGGCCTGTAGTTCCCCGGATCCTCCTTCTTCCCTTTTTTAAAGATGGGCACTACATTAGCCTTTTTCCAGTCATCTGGGACCTCCCCCGATCGCCATGAGTTTTCAAAAATAATGGCTAATGGCTCTGCAATCTCACCCGCCAACTCTTTTAGCACCCTCGGATGCAGCGCATCCGGCCCCATGGACTTGTGCACGTCCAGTTTTTCTAAATAGTCCCGAACCACTTCTTTCTTCACAGAGGGCTGGTCACCTTCTCCCCATGCTGTACTGCCCAGTGCAGCAATCTGGGAGCTGACCTTGTGTGTGAAGACAGAGGCAAAAAAATCATTGAGTACATTAGCTTTTTCCACATCGTCGGTCACTAGGTTGCCTCCCTCATTCAGTAAGGGGCCCACACTTTCCTTGATTTTCTTCTTGTTGCTAACATACCTGAAGAAACCCTTCTTGTTACTCTTAACATCTCTTGCTAACTGCAACTCCAAGTGTGATTTGGCCTTCCTGATTTCACTCCTGCACGCCTGAGCAATATTTTTATTTTTATGAACCTGTTCTGTTCATTCCCTCTGGGGCACCTGGCATTGGCCACTGTCAGAAGATAGGATGCTGGGCTAGCTAGACCTTTGGTCTGACCCAGTATGGCCGTTCTTACATAGTGAAAATGGAGAGGCTGCTGTGAAGGGTGTGTTATAAGCCGCACCCCTTGGATGGAGATAGCTGTCTAAATTTGTTCTTCAGGGAGGTACCAAGCTCTACTAGTGATCCACAGACAGAAACCCCTTCGTCTGGAATCAGGGAGCTTTTTTCATCTAAGTTGTTTTTTATGAGAATGAGTTAGGCCATGCCTGCCTCACTCCACACAAAATGCCTGAAGGGGGAGGAGGATGTGGTGGTGATGAAACTGCCCACCTTATAACTTTAGACCACTGGTTAGAGCACTGACCTAGGCTGTGGGAGACCCAGGTTCAATTATCCTCTTCACTTGAGAGGAAGAAAGGGCTTGAATAGGGGGCCTCCCACCTTTCATGAGTATGCTCTAACCACGGAGATATGGGTTATGTTGATATGGGATGCCCTCAGACTCTCCCGTTGAAGCTACTCTACTGTATATTAGATAATTAAACAGAGAGCGTCAGTGAGAAGGAAAGGAGAGAATGCCTCTGTAATCTGGTGGCTTGGGGATCCCACTTGAAAGGTGGGAGACCCAAGGTCCTGTCCCTTTGTATCACGGCCAAGTTATGGGTGTCTGGCCAAGTTGTGGGCAGCCAGCCTAGTGGCTAGGAGTCAGGAATCTGAGTCATTTGTTGATCCGGGGTCAGGAACCAGAACTCAGAAGTGGGAACAAGGTCCATTCAGAAACTGGGTACTGGAGCCAAGAAACAAATGCCAGGTGAGGAACCAGGAGTCAGAAGCAGAGGATGAGGCCCAGTCAGAAAGTGGGTTTTGGAGCCAGGAGGTAAAGCCAAGGTCGGGATTCGGAGCACCACCAGAAAGCAATAGCTGTAACAGCAGCTAGCTGGGGCACTGCGTGGCTGCACAAACTTCCTGTGTCCTCCCCAAGGTTAAATAGGATGTACAGGCCAATTGGGAATGTCCTGTCAATCAGGGCCCCCATGGGTAGCACATCCTGTGAGGTGTGTGGGCCCCTAGGGCTCATGACTTGCTGAGCATTTCTGATGCTAAACCTGTTTGGTGTCGGCATGGAGGTGGTTGTTGCCCAGCCACAAACTTAGGAGGGAGGTGGCATACTGAAGTTTTGCCTGGGGAAAGAGATTGGCTGGAGCAACCTCTCCCTTCGTCTGCTATTAGCAGATTTCTGTTACCTATAGACTGATCAGCCCTTAACATTCTCTTTGATATGCTAAATAGATTACACTCCTTGAGTCTTTCATTATAACAGTGCTTGAGCACTAAAAAAAAACAAATGCTGGAGCTCACTGTGACGTTTCACTCCATATTCTTTTTGAAAATATGCTTATGATATGACTATGACATAACTGAGATATACTTTATGCAAGATGGCTCATGTAAGATATCATTGGGAAGGTTATGATTTACTGAATGTGATTATCCAATTTGTATGCCTGTATCATTTCTGTATCTGAAGTTAGGAATATTAACTATGGATCTGTATTTCAAATGTGTTACTTCGGCTGTCACCCCCAACCAACCCTTCAGGTATAACAATGGAAAAGCCAGACAGGGCTAATGGGCCATTAGCAGAGACAATGGAGTGTGAAAGAGCTTAGTCTTCCAATGGCTGCTACAGCTCTGTAAAGACATGGGTCTGAGTCACCTCATCCCTTGAGTCCATCCCTTGGAATGCCAGTGTTCTTCCACTTGGGGACAAAGGGTTCCCGCCCTACACACAGGGGAGTGACATCATCGAGATTCTCCTCTGCCTCCCCACCCAAAGAGACACTGAAAAACACCTGGAAGCAAGAACTGAACTGAGGGGAGAAGGGTTGAACCCAGGCTGTGAGGGCGTCCAGTCTGTGAATGGAAATACCTGAAATCTCCAGCTGCAGGCCAGTGCAGCTGCCTTTCAAGACTTTCTGTAACCTACGCGTGACAATATTTAGGGTGAGAAATTACATTTTGTGACCTGTTTCTTAAGTATATTGTGCTTAGTTTGCATATTTTACTTTATTTGCTCAGTAATCTGCTTTGTTCTGTCTGATATCTCTTATGTTCACTTAAAATTCACCTTTTGCAGTTAATAAACTTATTTCTTGTTTATAATATAACCCTGGTTGTACAATTCACAATTAGGGGGTGCGGTGCGGGTGGGTGGGGGTAAAAGGCAGTGCATACCTTCCGCCACATTGATAGCGGATTTCTTAATATATCTCTGGGTCTGCACCCCAAGGGAGGGAGGACACCTGAGTGCTGAGGCAAGTCCCTTAAGCAGAGCCTTCACAGAACTGATCTCAGTGTCTGTTTCATTCTGCAGTTTGGTGTGGCCCTGCCTGTGTTTGTGCAGGAGGCGGCTAAATAGAATAGCTTGGCTCAGCAAGACAGGTTAAAAGGTACCCAGGCTGGCATAAGAAACAGGCTCAGTGGTATCTCAGCACATCAGGTAGCATCCTAAGGAGGGGGGGCAAACCATCATACGCATGATTTCAACAAGAAGAAGAACAGTAACCACCACATTCTTCATTGTCTACAAAAATATATCCCAAATATGACTATATCGGTTTTCTACATGTGCTGCCTCTTCAGGTATCTGTTTCTGCAATTTCATGTCATCTACTGAGTGATGTCTTGCAACCTACTTCTTCACAATTGCAGCAGGGTTGAAAGAATGCACAGGAGGTCCAAGCAAGCTAATGGACATGAACAGTGCAAGCCAAGATACTCTGAGACTGTTGTGTAAGGGGATGCAGATACTGTTCATCGTGCTGAAGCCTCTTTCTGAATCAGCTGACATCACAATATTTTTTTCTATAGCAAAGACTAGAGGTTTGAGATCCTCAGGTGTCTCTTTTCCTTTATTGTCAATATAGGTTTCAGAGTAGCAGCTGTGTTAGTCTGTATCTGCAAAAAGAACAGGAGTACTTGTGGCAGCTTAGAGACTAACACATTTATTTGAGCATAAGCTTTCGTGGGCTACAGCCCACTTCATCGGATGCATAGAATGAAACATAGAGTAAGGAGATATATATACACATACAGAGAACATGAAAAGGTTGCCCTACCAACTCTAAGAGGCTAATTAATTAAGATGAGCAATTAGTCAATATAGTCATGAAAGCTTTCCTTAATTGATTCAAAACTCAGATGTAACTTTTCACATAATTTCTTCAGCTTCCTCTCTCTCTTATATCAAGACTCGCTGTAGCTATTGGCCACTTACTTCAATCTAAGAGCTGTATCTGACAGGATCAACTCATTGAAGTCGGAGCCATTCTGTTGATTATGCCTGCCAAGAAAGACAGAACAATGTGTGGCAATGGTGGTAAATAAAACACGATCTAGGGTTGTCAGTTAAGCTTTGGAGAAACTGTTGCTGGTTGATTGGTGACTGTTTGTTCACAAACTTTTCAGCAGCAGGACTGACTTGAAAACTATGTCAGCAGCAGCTTGTTGTTTCCGATATATGTAGCTTTTTATATCAGCTTCTCAATTTCTCCAAGTAGTTCTACTGATCTCGCAATACATTCAAGCAAAGGTGACATCATCGCATTGTAGGTGTTCCAACACTTTAGTTACCTCCATCAAAATTTTCAAATTTAACACAAACATTTTAGAAGCCAATGGCTTTAGAAATCCCTGGAAAGTCTGTTGGGTCATGGCATCTCATGACTGATCTTCAGATGCAAATATGGAATGCACGTGAAGAATTGCATAATTTTTCCACATGCCTTTCATCTCAATTCCACAAACTGTTACTGAGAAAAAGCTGTTAACAGGAAAGTTCTCTCTCTCTCTTACACACACACACACACACACATACACACACACACACACACACACACATACATAAAATAACTTGACCAAAATCAAAAGAGGATTGCTTCCAAGATTGCCTGGAAATAATCTAAAAAAATCAATATTTATTTTGCATCCCTTGTGCACATTTTATCACTCATAAGATCTTCACCAACAGAAACAAAACATCAATTGCTCATACATGCTTGGAGATAGGGGATGGTGGCTGGCTGTGTGTCTGATTAAAGAAAGTAGACAAAGAGGGAGAGAGAGAGAGAGAGAGAGAGAGAGTTGTGAATGGATAAGGACATGTTCAGAGATTGTGGTAGGTGGTTGCACTGGAGATATAATGGTGATGGGAGACTTTGTTTGGGATGGGCACGTGGGTGAGGCAGATATTGTAGGTGTATGATGCCATGTATAAGAAAGCTGATCATTTGTATCATTGTTGCTACCACTGTTATACAATTGCAACAAATATTGTTCAATGGAAAAGTTACGATTGGTTAAGCAGGATTCTCATGTTTATATGCATGTATCATCTTTGTATCTGAAGTTATGAATATTGACTATGTTCTTGTATCTTAAACATGTGTTATATTCCTGGGCGACACCCCCGAGACAGAATTTACATTAGGGTTAGACAGCTATGTATTGATGGCCTATCAAGGACACACCACTCTCACAATGGGCCATTGAAGAAACTCATTCCATCCAGAGGATGCCTCAGATAGCAAGGAGCCAATGACACCCCCTATGATTCAGCAAAGCGTATCAGGGCATGTGATATGCTCATGTGGCCCTGGATTCTGTCTTGGGCCAGTAACTTTTCATGTACAAGGGCTGTGGATTTTGTTTGGGACAGTAAATTTCCATGCACATGGCAAAAAAATATAGAACCCCCCTGAGACACTTCCATTTTGCCTCTTTCCAGCTCTAATTCTCTGGACTGCGGATTTACAGCAAAAAAGGAGCATCTTAAACTGTGGACAGAGGGCCTTTCAATCTTCTGAGAGACTTTACAAGTCAGCAGTCTATTCCATCACTGCTACGAACCTGATATTAAGACTTTGCCATCACTTGTACATATATATGATCTATTAACAATTTATAACGCTCTTCTTTTATTATTAAACCTTTAGTTAGTGACTAAGGATTGGCTGACAGGGTGATATTTGTGTAAGATCTGAGATTCATATTGACCTGGGGATATGTGTCTGATCCTTTGGGATTAGAAAAAACCTCACAGATGGTGAAATGGGTTTTCAATAACCTTTCACTCTATTAGATTGGGTTGCCTGGCTAGGAGGCAAGGGCTACAATGCTTTAAGAGGACTGTGTTTGGCTTCTGGTTAACCAGTGTGGTACTGCAGTTCTTTTGTTACTAGTTTGGTGAAACTAATTATAGAGTAAACCACCAGTTTTGGGGGATTGTCTGCCCTGTTTCTCACAGTCTGCCCTGAGTATGGCATTCTCACTGTGGCCCATCCCAGGCACCCAGTCACAAGGTATGTGGCTGGAAGAAGGAGATATTGGGGTGATTGTAAGGGGGATGTAGAAGGTGTTTGCCTAAAGCGAGGATATTGGAGAGTCTCCCACTGAATGTTGGTATTCTTTTGTATGTGAAGGAAATGTGAAAATATACCAGAAATGTCTCTGTTTCCATATTTCTTCATTTAGGTCATGCAACATACTATAAAGATTAAAAAGACAGGAAGAAATTGATTCTGTTAACACTTTAAATTTATGCATCACTACAAGTAAACATATGTTTCTCTTTCTCCCTTTTTCTGCACAGTAATGAAGTTTTAGGTAATAAAATGTGTTGCCTGAAGATAAGAGGTATTATCTGAAACACAGTTCTGTCAATTGAATTGTCTCCTATTACTTCCATTGAAGCTCTAGCAGACTTTTTGATTCCACTGATTTTTAAGAATACTGAAGAACACAAGATACTGGAATTGGAATATGCACTGCTAATTTATAATGTTTAACCGTGATGGAGGCAGAACATAATAGGGAGGAAGTGACTTTTTATTATAAATGAGTTCTTAGCATTTAACTTGTGCTATCTGGCCCTGAGCATTCCATCTTAACTTGCAATACTGGTTGTGTGTTTATTTAGTGTTTTGTCCCAGTATTTAAACAGTAAAACTTGCAATGAAATGAGATTGGAGAACTATCCTCCTGTATATTCAAACTGTTTTTATTTAAATGAACTCATTCAGGTAAAACTGAATCAGATAGCTGAATGCCAACAGAATAAGGAAAATTGTGGTTTGACACTATCACTCACTAGAAAAGTTTTTTCCATTTAAAATCCACGCAGTGTTGAATGAACACCCCTATAAATATTTAGCCCTTACCAGGTATTTACCGTCAGCCAAACTACTCTAGATTCCCAATAAAGGAATGCCATTATTTTTTGATATAGAATCATTTATAGACAGCTCAAGCAACACAAAGACATTTCACTTCCAGAGTCAAGTCCTACTCTCACGTCACTCACCGACTTGAGCCACTGAGTATTTTCACTAGTGTAAGAGTAAAACTGGTCATCGTTCTCTGGCTCATTTGGTGCGATTTTGTGAAACATCTAAACAGGCTCCATGCTCAAGTTGGAAGAGGCCAAAACAGGAAGTGGCCCAGAAGTGTGTAATAGGTTAAGAATTCTAGAGCTCTGATCCTCTGAAATCAATAGAACTACTTGAAATTAGATGAAGGTTTCTGACCGTCAGAGGGGTGAAATATTGGAACAGCCTTCTGAGGGAAACGGTGGGGGCGAAGGACCTGTCTGGTTTTAAGATTAAGCTAGATAAGTTTATGGAGGGAATGGTTTAATGGGATAACGTGATTTTAGTCAAACGAACAGTGTGCCATCGCTGGTAAATAGTATCAATGGCCAATGAGGGTCTGGCTGGAGAGTCTTGCCTACATGCTCGGGGTTCTACTGATCGCCATATTTGGGGTCAGGAAGGAATTTTCCTCCAGGGAAGATTGGCAGAGGCCCTGGAGGTTTTTCGCCTTCCTCTGCAGCATGGGGCAGGGGTCACTAGCTGGAGGATTCTCTGCTACTTGAAGTCTCTAAACCAGGATTTGGGGACTTCAACAGCAGAGTCAAGGGAAAGGGTTGGGATGGCTTTGTGGCCTGCATCATGCGGGAGGTCAGACTAGACGATCATAATAGTCCCTTCTGACCTTAAAGTCTATAAGTCTACTCGCAGTGTGTTAAATTATGTATGTGGGCAGGGCTCTGCAGGATGGAGGGTTCATGTAGCATAAGTTAAGTGGTAGTGCAGACATGGTCTGTTGTCAAAACTTGTGTCATTCACACGCACACCCTGAGCGACAGTTTTGCCAGCATAGGTGGTAGTGTGTACAGCATTATGTCGGTAGGAGAGCTTCTCCCGCCGACTGCCGCTTGTTGAGGTGGTTTTATTATGTCAACAGGACAGCTCTCTGTCGGCATAGAGCAGCTACCTGAGTGATCTTCAGTAGTGCAGCTGGATCAGTACAGCTGTGCTGCTGTCAGCTCGCTAGTGTAGACATGGTCTTAGTCACTACAGGGCTACTCCCACCAACCCAAAATACAATGCAAATTCCAATGGCGCTGAGAGGGGGAGTGAGATGCTGAAAAGACCCTGAAATCCCTTTTGTGTCCTGGATCTGGCCACCATAGAGAACGGGGAGGCCAGGCTGAACTTCAGACTTACTGTGAGACCCCTTTGCTAAAGCTACTACAGTAGCCCAAGTGTTAGAACAAGCTTGGGTGGGCGTTCTATCTCTGGGGTGACACAGTGTGGGGATTTTCATAGAATATCAGGGTTGGAAGGGACCTCAGGAGGTCATCTAGTCCAAGCCCCTGCTCAAAGCAGGACCAATCCCCAGACAGATTTTTGCCCCCAAATGGCCCCCTCACAACTCTGGGTTTAGCAGGCCAATGCCATTTTGTTCTTCTGCAAGCACTGATAGGGGTTTGCTCAAGGAGTTCTGTTGGAGGAGAAGGTATGTGTAGCTATTTGTATGTGTAGAGGCTGGTAGGGGCAGTGCGCTGGGAAAGAAACTGAGCCCTGATTAGGGGGCGGGGCTTCTCTGACTAGGGGTCCTATAAAAGGTAGCCAGTTGGTCTGGCAATTCTTAGGTACCTGAACTGAGGCACCTTAACTAAGCCTGATTTTCAACGAGCACTGACCACCCATTCTCTGAACATTAGGCCTCTTTAAAGCATTTTAATCTGAACCCCCCAAAATTGAGTCACCCCAAAGCGCTGCCAAATTCTGGAGAAAGTTTAAAATAATCATTAGTATTAGAATTTTGCAGCCAGAGTCTCAGCTTCTGGAAAACCATCATTGTTCTGTTGGTTATGTTGATTTACACTAGCTAAGAAATTGACCCTTTATCTTTGTGTTACCCCACACCTTGAAGGTTTGGGCATATACTTGGTTGCCATCTTACAACATCATCCTCACAGAAACAAATAGAGGTTAAAGGTAAACTTTGTTTAAACAAATTAATACATTAATGCAACCTTCTTAGATTAGATAATTTTAAAAAAGTCATTGTTCAAAGTAATATCAAAGTAATTTTTTTTCAAAAGATATTGAAATGGTCCTCTCTCGGGGTCTGGTTGGGGAGCATGGCTTCTAGTACTTTGACTCCCAAGGCTGCTTAAGGCTTCTTCCTCTTGTCCCCTCCAGGGGTTAGTTCAGTCCAAGGCCTTCCCCTGGTTGCGAAATCCAAACCAAAAAGAAGTAAGAGGAAGTTACCAATGTCCAAGGTCACAGGATACTGCCCTCTCTGGTTGTCTCTGGGCTGCAGGTCTACTCACCTCCAGCTCTGCCACCCAAATGAGCTAATTCCCTGCATTTTAATTCCTCCAGCAGATGGAGCATTTGCTGCAGGTGTAGTGGGGTGGGGCTGCCTGAGCCCAAAATAACCCCTTAACCTCCATCCAGTTTCAAGATTTTCTGAAGGCTACATCAAGACATAAAATGGAAAGAAAAAAATAGAAACTATTTTTTTTTTTGGCAGCCAGGGAATGTTATATAACAGATTCCATCCAATGTTATTTAGGTTCCAGAAGTTCACACAGACTCATCTTTATGAGCTGCACCAGCGGGGCTGAGAGATAATTAGAGTCAAAGCATTTGCAGCAGTCCTATCTACTTCTTCCTCTTCTTCCTCACTCCCAGCTTCTTCTTTTTTTAAATATATCCTCAAGCAATTTGGCTGCTGAGGCATAGTCCCAAAAGATAAAAGTCTTTCTGTCATGGATGACTCCTTCTAGCTGGTAATAGTATAACACGCTTGATTCCTTCCTCTGCAAAGACTTCTTTTTTAAAGGCAGCTGCAGCTCTTGGGTAGCTGGACGGCTCAGGGGGTCGTAATAGGTGATGCATCCAAACTGGTAGAGACTAAGTTGTTGCTTTCTCATGGGTTTCCAGTGGCCTAAGGAAAATGAATTTGGTGGTCTTAGTTCTTACCCCCACTACTGGCATTAGTTGGAAGTCCTAGCAGAGAGAGGCCAAGGGCTGTATGATTGTGGAGAACAGACTACCTTCTCACATCCCTAGATATGGTCCCACCAGGCAAGGATTGAGGCACTCTTGTGGGCACAGTGAGGAATCCTGAACTGCTGCTATACCTGTTGTGTGGATAAATAGAAGGAACATCAGTCTCAAGGGTTTGAGGTTGGAACCTTTCACAAGCGTTATATTCACTGTGACAGGGTGCTAAGCAGAAGACTGCTTAGCCAACCCTCTGTCACTCCAGCTGTAATTAAGGGAGGTGAATTGGAGCTGGGTGGATCACCTGGCCCTGATTGGGGGAACTGGTACAGTTGCAGCCTCATCAGGCTGGGGCTAAATAAAAGCCCCAGGGAAAGGAAGCCAGGGAGAGGAGCTCGAAAGAGGGAAGCTGCACTAGAGGAAAGGCAGTGAGGGGAAGCTGAGAGAGATAGCTTGCCCCCTTTTTCCTGCTCATGGACTATAAGAAGGGGACTTTGTGTAGGGTGACCAGACAGCAAGTGTGAAAAATCGGGACAGGGGCTGGGGAGGTCATAGGAGCCTATACAAGAAAAAGACCCAAATATCGGGACTTATAAAATTGGGACATCTGGTCACCCTAACGTTGTGTATGGTGGAAAGATGGTGGGAACACAAACCTGTAAATAAAAGCATCAGGTGAGCATTGCACCAAGGTCTCTGTGTGACTTTCTCAGCCCAGCAGGGGCAGAAGCCAGGAGGGCCCTGCAAAGACCCTGTTACATTCACATATAAAGAATGTATGTTTTTGTGCATGTGAACACACATGCATGTTAAATAAATGCAAGGGCACCAGTCCTTTTCTCCCTGCAGTGTTGATTTTTGAGGGGAGGGGAAGAATGGAGTGGGAGAGAAATAGAATAATCCTAGTTATCTCTGCTAGGTTCAATTTCTTTCTGGTTTCCACTCATATGAACTGTACACATGCATTTTCTTTCCCATCTGTGCATAGGATATGTGAGACAAAGTTCTCAATACGTGCAGTCAAAAAAACCTCATCTGTAATGTGCTGTCATGTAATTCTTAACACAGCTCTCAGGTTACTAAACCAGAGATACGGGGGAAGGCTATATGATGTTGGGCCTTGAAAGAGAGAACCAGAAGCTCGAACTTGCTATATAGGGCAATGCAGAGCCAATGAAGAGATTTTAAGAAGGGGTGTAACAAGCCTGAAAAGATAGTTGTGGAAGATGGTTATTGTGGTTACATTTAGGAAGAAGAGAGGGGAGACGAGAGTGTGTTTCTTGTGGGGTTCTACAGGGATCAGTTCTTGGCCATATGCTATTTAACATTTTTATTAATGGCCTGGAAGAAAACATAAAATCACCACCGATAAACTTTGCAGATGACAAAACTTGGGAGTAGTAAATAATGAAGAGGACAGGTCATTGATACAGAGTGATCTGGATCACTTGGAAAGCTGGGTGTAAGAAAACAATATGCATTTTAATACAGCTAAATATAGATGTATACATCTAGGAACAAAGAATGTAGGCCATGTGTACAGGATGGGGGATTCTATCCTGGGAAGCAGTGAGTCTGGAAAAGGTCATGGTGGATAATCAGCTGAACATGAGCTCCCAATGTGATGCTGTGGCCAGAAGACCTAATGAGATCCTGGGGTGCATAAATAGGGGAATGCCAAATAGAAGTAAAAAGGTTCTTTTACCTCCATATTTGACACTGGTGTGACCACTGCTGGAATACAGTGTCCAATTCTGGTGCCCACAATTCCAGAGGGACGTTGATAAAATGGAGAGTGTTCAAAGAAGAGCCACAAGCATGATTAAAGGATTACAAAACCTGCCTTACAGTGGTTGACTGAAGGAAGTCCATCTGATTTAGCTGAACAAGGAGAAGGTTAAGGAATGACAATTACAGTCTGTAAGTACCTATGTGAGGAACAAATATTTAATAATGGGGTCTTTGATCTAGCAGAGAAAGGTATAACATTATCCAATGGCCAGAAGTGGAAGCTAGACACATTTCAGACTGGAAATAAAGCACACATTTTTAGTAGTGAGAGTAATTAACCATTGGAACAATTTACTATGGGCCATAGTGGATTCTACATCATTAACAGGTTTTAAATCATTGGATTTGGATGTTTTTTCTAAAAGATCTGTTCTAGGAATTATTTGGGGGAAGTTCTCTGGCCTGTGTTATACAGGATGTCAGATTAGATGACGACAACTGTCCCTTCTGGCCTTGGAATCTATGAAAGATCCGAACTCCTTGAGAGGGGACAGTATTTGAGGCAGGAGATGTTTAGAGCATGGATAAGTGATTTAGTTGTTAGATAAGATGGGGAAGATTTTTTTATATGTTGCAGAGCAGGAAGCAAGAGCTTCCGGCTGGGTAACAGGATGTCAATGTGATTGACAGCAATAGGGAGTGGTGATAGTGGAGAGGGACAGGGAGGGTCCTATTAAATGAAACACTAAAATATACGGTGCGATGGTCGGTGCTCATTAGAAGCATCACCCAGTCGTTAGGGGGTTTGGGGCCTCCTTAATACAGAGGGGAGCTGGTAGAGGATCCAAGGCCTTCCCACTCCACCAGGCTCCAGCCCCAGGCCCTGTAAGGGTTAGCAAATGTCCAGCACCCAGGAGTACCTTAAAGCTGCCCTCCCTGGGCTACTTCCTACATCCCACTCTATAGTCCAAGTTATGCAGTCTGATATAAACAGTAATAGGAAAAAGGTCTTACCTGCGCCTTCAGTCCATCCAGGCCCAGCAGGTAAGTGTCTCTTCGCTAAAGGAAGGCACCTGCAACATCCCTTCTCAGGAGTGCTCAAGGCGGGTTCTTCTCCCCTCTCTGTCTGGCTTCCTTTTAAGCTCCCTTCTCCATCTGGGGCATGCTCTGCAGGTGTGGCTGGATGGGCTTATTTGGGCCCAGTGTTGGTCTTTAATCCTTTCAGTTCTAGTGCAGGGTTTATACAGCCCCTCACAGTGAGATTCCAGTACTCCTAGATTGGAGTATCTATCCAATGACTAGCTGAGTCAGGGAAGATGTGCAATGGAGGGGAGCTGGAACAGGGTTTTGAATTATTTAAGGACTCACATAAAAGGGAGGATTCCAGTTGTTTAGCTCAGGTTTGATTCAGCAAGGTCACTTTCAACAGTTTAGTAACCTGCATTTATCTAGATATTATGGAACCACTCTTCAATATAGAAGACTATATTGACTTTTGCATACAAAAGGTTCATAACAAGCTGGTCAAGTGGCTAATCCTTTCTCTCTAGGATTGGTCTCTATGGCTTCTAGCGGTGCCTGATTCTATTTTCATTTAAATCAATGGGAAAGCTCCAGTAGACTTCACTGGGAGCAGGTCCTAATGAGGACTGTAAGCTGATGAATCACACCTGTGCTAGGCCGCAGCCAATCCATAAGCCAGGCA